>NC_053023.1:731074059-731330968 GCF_003073215.2 Triticum urartu | reverse complement strand
ATAGAGCTTCTATTTATCAAATGCCCACTTGCTAAACTGCTTTGGAGAACTATCCATGTTACATTCAACATCACTCCACCTCGCACGATATCACATTTGTTTGATAACTGGTTGACTGGAGTGGAGCCAAAGTCCGCGGCACATATCCGAGTGGGAGCATGTGCATTACTTTGGTCTCTATGGAATTCTCGCAATGACGTTACATTTAACAGACAAACCATTACCAACTTTTTGCAGGTCATCTTCAGAGCGTCTACTTGGATCCGTACGTGGTCATTACTCAGTCGTGCGGACCACAGGGAGCATATGGATATTGGGTGCAGCTGATGGGAGATGGTTGCATGGGATACTTACAACCGGTTTGGATGGCGGTCCAATAATAGGATAGACATTTAGTCTCCTAGTCTTTCTGGCGCCGGTTGTGATTTTCATTTTTGGCCGCTTGTGGCTTTTCTTTGCTTAGTATGACCTTTGTTTATTTTTGAGACCTCCGTATGGAACCTTTGAGATACCTTTTAATAAATGGTTGTGTGCATCAAGAGATGCAGAGGCCGGGGGTATACCTCCTTTTCGAAAAAAACATACATACAAACCCCCGGCCTGGCCCGCATGCAAGTTCATGATCTGCCTGTGAAGAAACAATTGCAAGAATGAACTGTCTTCTTGATTCTTTGATGATTACAACTTATATATCTCCCGAAGAGACACATCCAACAGACATGACGATTCAGAGAGTCAGGAGAGAAGAGACACATCGGTTAGCAGATTGCTAACCAACTCTCTAATACAACATGGAGATTATCCACATAATTAATTACAATAATTAATTCCTAACACTCCCCCTAATCTCCACTTCGTCTAAGTAGAATCATTATCTTGAAAAATGCTCCTCTAAAAACCTTGTGGGAAAAATATGAGGAGATATACATAATATGCCATGAAAAACTCCTTACAAAAACCCCATGGGAAAATAAGGAGAAACCGACATATCTTAATGCTTGTATTACTATTGACTCATTAAAAACCTTTCATGAGAAACCATTCAGGAAAAACTCATAAAGGAAAAGAGTGCAATACAAAAGATCCGAAAATCTCGAACAGGTTAGCGTTCAGGAGTGCACTCCCCCTGAACCTTGCAAATAACAAAGTCAGCTCATACCAATTACATTAACATATTTCTGGAATGGAGAACTTGGTAAAGACTTTGTGAACATATCACAAAGATCACATATGACTTTGCTTGCAAAATATTTATCTTCCCACTTTTCAACTCCCGAGGAAGAAAATACTTTCAGAGTAATATACTTTGCAATATTGCTCTTTATAACCTGTCTGCATCTATGTAATACAAACAACATTATCTTCATGGATAATGGTGGGTGAGTCCTGTCAATCAAACCCACCCGAACTTTCAACAAAGTTCATCATTCTGTGAAGCCAAACAGATTCAGATGTTGCTTTATACATTCAGAATGATTAGTGGAAGCAGCAACTAAAGTTTTTCTTCTCGAATTCCAAGAGAAGGTCGTACCTCCACTCGAGAAGACAAAACCAGTCTGTGATCTGGGATTATGGGGATATGATATATGCCCAGCATCACGATATCCTACCATGGTCATATCTTGAGTTTTCTCATAAAACAAACCAAGATTTTAGTGTCTAGAAGATATCTAAAAATATTCTTCACACCAACCCAATGCCTTTTAATCAGTGATGCATTGTATCTAGCCAATAAATTCACTTCTAATTACATGCCAGGCCTGGTGCAGTTTGCTAGATACACCAGTGCTCTCATTGCACCGTGATATAGAAAATCACGTCCGGATATCGCTTCATCACTGTCGTTAGGACTTAATGGGTCCTTATGTCTAGTAATTCAGAGATCTCAAAACCATAGTTCTTTGATGGATATGACTTATCCATGTTGAACTTTCAACAATCTTTGGATAAATGTGGACTGATGAACAAGTATTCCCGAAGAAATACGCTCAAGTTCCAAACTCAAGCAATGTTTGGTCTCAACCAAATCTTGCATCTTACACTCTGTCTTAAGATGATAGGATTGTATCATGTATCTCTTGTGTAGCTCCAATGATACTCGGATCATGAACATACACAAAAATTCTACAAACTCCCTCTTTGGATTTCTTGATGAACATACATGAACAATCATCAATATTTGAGTAACCTTCTAATAAAGGAACTCACTCAGTCGGTTCTACCACATCATTGCCGACTACTTCAAGTCATAATGACTTCTAAAGCTTTACACAACACATGTTGCGATTAAATTCAGAATTTTCATTCCTTCGGAATTATCATAGAGATATCTGAATCAAATGAATCATACAATTATTCAGTCACAACATCCATCAGTTGGATATACAAATTCATTATTCATTGCCAGTGATATGAAATATCGAAACGTTAATCCACTCATAACAGGAGAACATGTTTCATCTTAAACGATGAAGGGTCTCTGCGTGAACCCATGTGCTACAAGCCTCGCTTCATGTCTCACCACCTCATTGTTTTCATTCTTCTCATGAACAAAAACACATTATGACCCCCCGGGGAACACATTTAGAGGAGTGGGTACTACTGATCAGGTCAATACCCCTCTTCTTGAGAGCGAGCGCCTACTCAATTGCTGCCTTCCCTTGGATCAATCAGAGCGTCCAAGACACTCAGCCATGCATGGACTTCAGTTGTAGATCCAATTCAAGGTCTTTTGCAATTCTCGAGAAGAAATAAATGTCGACATAATGTAGTCTTTATTATATGATTCTCCCCAAATCCATATAGATAGTGGATATTTCATCATTACTTTTTGACTCTTCGTGATTTCCCACAACAATTGAGTCAAGGTCTTCCGATGTCCCAACACCAAAATTGTGTGCGCACTCGTGCTGGGTCCTGGATGTGTCCAACATCCTTCAGGTGTCCTTCAACCCTAGGTTGAATGTCAACATGTGACCTGCATTTACTGTTTGAGGATTCCTCATTCCCCTTGGACGCTTTCATGAAGCCTTGTCCTCTTGTGTCCAGATTCCTCCCCCTCTTCGGTGGCCGAGTGGACCTATGGGTCACATCCACTCTTTCTGGCACATTCACTATGGGAATATTTTACTTTACGACACCTATATACTTAGTAAATGCAACTGGCAGATTATTTGCAATGCTTTGCAAATTGATAATCTTCTGAACCTCAAGTTCAGACTCATTCGTACATGGACCTCGGGACTAGATGTCTATTCATATCTCAATCTATTTTCTGGCATTCAATGTGGTCCATATCTCCCCCTAATGCCGGAAAATGTCCTGATCAAAATACAATCAGCGTACCAGGCCATAAACAAATCCCCTTCTTAGGACTACAGGTACTTTATGATTGACTGAGAATTATACCTCACATAGATCCCCAATTTCTATGAGGGCCAATATATGTACGCTGCGGTGGTGAGATCGGTATGTATCCAACACAACAGAATTATCGCAGATGAGAAATACTTACTCATTTCCACGTACTAACTGCAACGGGGAGACCATATAATATGCAGTTCGTCGAATTTGTATATGCAGTACGTAAAACTGCAATGTCCCCAACTAGATGTTGGGAGATTACAATTCTGTAGGAGCAATCTTGCTATCAACTTATCCTCTTGACAAGTGATTCCGCAAGACCAATCTGGGTATGTACACAAAGTACCAATATGCTCCACAGTTATGCCTCAATCTAGGCACTAATAATCAAATGCTCACGAACTAAATTTCGCAGCATTATCCGTTCTGATGGATTTTATCCCATGCTAGGATCGATTTGCTCTCAGATTAATGATCTGAGCAATCAACTATGTAAAAGCATGGTCCCTTATAATAAGACACACATTGGACCATCTCACTGATGCATCCAAAAGCAGTATAAAATATGTGAATATCCCATATAACGGTTGAATTGGATCACATATATATCTCCTATCCAAGGAAATCTAGTGGCCCATCCTCTTTCATGAGATAAGATGGCCTTGTGATCAGTTTCCCGGTTTGCACACGTCGTGCATACACAATTCAATGAATTTAGAAAATTCACACCGTTAGATTTGTGTCCAATTGGACCATCAATAATTTTCTCATCATCCCAATACTAGGGAGACACAGGCAATGTTGCCATATCTTGAACTTATCAAGACTCTAGAAAATTATCTTATACGCCAAATGCGTATCTAATTTAATGTATGTATAGTACAATCCAAAAGATAGAGAAGACATTTACTCTAGGATTTCATTCAAATCCATTTAGCTGAGTCATGAGCAGGCTTCCAACCTCACTCGCTTTATGGGTTTCAACATAGAAACCATTGCGGATATCCTTAAAACTTAGCAAGGTACGAGTAGAATCTAGATACATCAATGCATCCATGATTACCATGTAGTACCCATAGGGAGTGTAATTGTGGCTTGACCACAACCAACAATTACCATATCACGACCACAATTGTCATGACATTTCCATTACTATTATCAAGAGCTTGCAATGGAAACACTTAATCTCCCGAAATATCGTGTTAGTAGACCCAGTTTCCACTTAACACATTTCCTTCTCAATTGGATTATTTCGTTAAGTTCTAAAGAGAAAGAAACCAATTTCAACATATGATTGAACTCATATGGAAATAGTACATACATCATAAACTATATATGTCAGAGGACACACCACAAGCATCATATCTGATGACATAGCTACATATTATGTTGATGGACATAATTCATTTTACATCATGTAATATGTCTATAGACATCATTACAATGCATGACAAAAGAGACTGAATCCGGTCTCTATATATGTCAATAAAATTGAAGTCCACTAAGATGTCATCGATACCCAATAGTGCACCTTCCTTTTGCTGAGCATGACCCTAGTTGCCCATGTTCCGAGAAACATCTGGGAACTTTCAACCATTGGGAAATCATTCTTATTGCAAGTGAAGTCAGATTCACACTTGTTCCCATGGGCTCTTGCCCTTAGCCAATTGATGGATGTACAGATCCAACAAATGCGTGGAAGTATCACATTTTCTTGCATTGTGAGTCGTATAACCACATGTGTAGTAACCGAGGTTACTGACCTTGTCATTCTCCAAGAAATGACTTTTGCCTTTTGTGCTCCATTCATATTCTGTTTCTCATCATGTCTCCACTTTCCTTCACCATTAATGAAATTGTTCAGTCAGATCCTAATAAAACGATTGAAAGTGGAAAGCATTTCGATGAGACTAGCATCTGAAACTACACTATTGTAGAGTCTCAACTTTCAGTTGATTTGATGCACAATAAAATTGTATGTTGTCACTGACTCGAAGGCATGGAATCAGATGAGCGTCCATTCTCTATGCACTATAGGTATCATCACCACTCTCTATTGATCACAACAAATCAGCATGTAGGTGACGTGAGATGAAGTGCAATGCAACATACTACGCTATATCATCTATAGCAGGAGCCCCTGAGCAGGTGCGGTTATGGTGGAACTGAGATTCATGCAAACTCGGCAAATTCATTCTAGATATGTCCAACATATCTTGCATGAAATATTCATGCTCATTAATTTACTCTGTAGTAAATTAATTTTCAATAATCATCATGTAGCAACCATCAAACTGATTGATCAAATATGTTGATATACTAGTGTGCTTTATGATACAGTAATATACATGAAATTACTATAAATACACATACATGTAAAAACTGCATAGCCAAATGCTAAAACAGAAAAAGCAAACTATATAAAAAATTGGTCCTGGGCCGAATCTGCAGAACCCAAACCAGTGGGCACAACCCACATGTTGTTTTTTCGTTCTCGCTTCCTTTTTTCTGGACAGAGATGGGCCTTTGGCTGGCCCACAGGCACGCACCGCCCCAGATTGGATAAGGGAGAGGCGACGGGGCGGCTTCCGTCCCCGTTGACCAACCTCCCCCGATCCCCATCCAAACGGCGGCCTCGACCACCTCCCGGCCATCCGTCGTCTTCGCCTCAGCAGCGCCGAACAGGGGGGGCCCTGGCGCGCCATCCTTCTCCTCTAAAGAAGAATTTACTCCTGCCGCTGCGCAAGCCATGCCTGATGCTTCTGTCGACCCATCACACAGTCGGCAACCACCGATGTGGCGTCTGCGCGCTGCCGCTGAGGTCTTGCATCAAGCAGTCCGGTCGCGCACTGGCCGGACGACTTGGGCCCTGCTCAATTTTCGCCTCTGCGAGGATGAACCCGCGTCATGCGCTGATGGTAGGCTGACACGGACTCCGACCATAGGTCTCCACGCCAAGCCAGGCAGAGTGCGGCGTCACCAGTCAGGCCATAGTTTGCCACGCCTCTGTAACAACCCGGATATGATTTACCTAATATGTAATCCAACTTTTGCCGTTTCCGGCGCTAAGTTATTTTATTTTCTCGGGTTCGGGTTTTGTCTCCGTGTGTTGTTGTCGTTGTCGTACATCTCATATCATGGCATCATGTGCATTGCATTTGCATACGTGTTCGTCTCATGCATCCGAGCATTTTCCCCGTTGTCCGTTTTGCATTCCGGCTCTCCGTTCCCCTCCGGTGGTCATTTCTACCTTTCTTTCGTGTGTGGGGATTAAACATTTCCGGATTGGACCGAGACTTGCCAAGCGGCCTTGGTTACTACTGGTAGACCGCCTGTCAAGTTTCGTACCATTTCGACTTCGTTTGATGCTCCAACGGTTAACCGAGGGACCGAAAAGGCCTCGTGTGTGTTGCAACCCAACACCCCTCCATTTTGGCCCAAAATCCACCAAAACCTTCTCATCTTATAGAGCGTTCGATCACGATCGCGTGGCCGAAAACCGCATCTCATTTGGACACTCCTAGCTCCCTCTATGCCTATAAATACACCCCCTCCGAAATTTCCGGTTCCCCTCTCCCGAAACCCTAGTCGCCTCCCACCTCTCGCCGCCGGACGCGTCCGCTCGGGCCGGACACGTCCGACCCAGCCGCCGCCGCTGTCCGCAGCGAGTCAGCGCGCGCCACGTGGCGGTTCCAGCCCCGCCGCCGTCGAGGCCCGCAGGCCCGAGGCCGGCCCTCCGCCGCTCCCGCCTGGGCCAGAGGCGCCCGAGCCCCGCGCCTTCGCCCCGCCGCCGCCATCTCCCGCTCCGGCGACCGAGCCGGCCGGCGCCGCCGCGCCAGCACCTCGCCGCGCCGCCACACCGTCTTCGCCGCACCACCGCGCGGCCCCGTCTCCGTCGCGCCTCGCCGCAACGTCGACGTCCGGCGCCGCCTCCTCCACGCCGTCGACCCGCCCCGGCCGTATTCTTCTTCTCCGGCGAACGTCAAGGCCGGCGATCCTCGGGAACCGTGCCGCTACAGTAACTCCGGCGAGATCCGATCTGGATCTGGAAACCCTAGGGGTTGACCTTTTTTCCCTAAGTCCCAGTTTATTTTGCATACTTTGACCTGCTATATCTCCGCAGTCCTAGATCCGTTTCGGACGTGTAGCATATCAAAATGTTCGTCTCAGAGAGCACATCATATCATCTCATTGCATCATTTTCATTTGAGTTCATCTTGATGCCCGAAATGCTGTTGGAAAAGTGCTATTTGAGTTAAGTGTCAGATCTGCTGCTCCAAATAGCTACTTGTCATTTTTGCCATGATTTATGTGTGCATGATATGCCCCTGAGCTCTACATATGGTTTGTTATGTGCTTTGTCATTTTTCCAGAGGTGCAATCCATGTATTTTTGTGATGTGTGTGGTGACTAGCACAAGCTTGCAAAGTGGTGCATTTGTTAATGCTGATTTCAGGGACTTAGCAATTCCACTAAGTCCTTGATCTGTTTTATCAATATACCATATGTTCATGTTGTTTCCTTGTGATCCGTGCCTCTTTTGAGGATGATCAGTAAGGATGTTTTTGTTAATCTTGTAGTGCTCTATCCATCCATGTCTTTGTTTGTAATTATGGAGCACCCTAGCTTGAGTCAATCGAGCTCTACTTTTGCTATTTCGTGAAACTGGGCAGATCGTCTACTTGTTAGCGATAATGCCGAGGATGTTGTAGTTGATCCGTGTATGCTATGTTGTTGTTCTTGCCATTTCTAGCTTGTATTATGTGTATTCTTGATGGGTGCATTCTTAGATTGTCATGCCTTGCTCTGTAGTGAGTGCATCGAGCTCATAAACATGCCTACTTGATATCTGATTTGCATGCTCCAGTTTTTCACTAAGTCTGAGATCTGATTATGTTTTTGCCATGTTCACATGCTTGCAATTGTATTTTCTGATCCCTGTTGGCTCAAGGTCACTAAGGGACTTTTGTTAATCTCTTCGAGTAACTCCATGCCATGCCTTACTTTGCTATGTTAAGTTCCTGTAGTATATAGTTTTCTTGCTCCAAAGTGTGCTGCCTGATCTGAAATTCCAGACAAGTGTTAATTTCACTAAGTCTGAGATCTGTTTACCAATTGCACTTTTGCCATGCTTGTTTGAACCTGTTAATGGATGAATTGGCCGTAGCTCAGTGTTCATCTTTTGTTAAGCATCATGAATGGATCCCTTCAATGTATTTTGTTGCCATGTTTGAGTGTTGTAGCATGTTTGTCTTGTTGCATTTAGATGGCTACTTGTTGTATATTGCAGACCGGTGCCATATTTGTATTGCTTGCCATTTCCAAACCGTGTCTCTGATTCCGGTGTTATTTATATCCATTTCAACTGAAATCACCTCACCTTTCCAGTGGCACACTTGGATTTCCAAGTTGAGGCCAGATTCATCCATTCCTTGTCAAATCTTGCATATGCATCACATATTGCATCCCGCATAGCATACCATGTTTGCATCATGTTGTTTGAGTTTGCACGTGGTTGATTGTGTTCTGTTTTCTTGTTTGTCTTGTTTGGGTAGATCCGGGAGACGAGTTCGCTAACGAGGAGCCTGTTGAGTTTGCTTTCGAGGATCCAGTCAACTCTGACAACTTTGCAGGCAAGATGATCATACCCTCGAAATCACTTCTATCTTTGCTTTGCTAGATGCTCGCTCTTTTGCAATGCCTATGCTACGATGCCTACCACTTGCTTATCATGCCTCCCAAATTGCCATGTCAAACCTCTAACCCACCATGTCCTAGCAAACCGTTGATTGGCTATGTTACCGCTTTGCTCAGCCCCTCTTATAGCGTTGCTAGTTGTAGGTGAAGATTGGAGATCGTTCCTTATTGGAACATTATTTACTTGTTGGGATATCATTATGTTGCCTTTTTATCTTAATGCATCTATACACTTGGTAAAGGGTGGAAGGCTCGGCCTTTTAGCCTAGTGTTTTGTTCCACTCTTGCCGCCCTAGTTTCCGTCATATCGGTGTTATGTTCCCGGATTTTGCGTTCCTTACGCGGTTGGGTAATAATGGGAACCCCTTGACAGTTCGCATTGAATAAAGCTCTTCCAGCAATGCCCAACCTTGGTTTTACCATTTGCCACCTAGCCTCTTTTTCCCTTGGGTTTCCGGAGCGTGAGGGTCATCTTATTTTAAACCCCCCTGGGCCAGTGCTCCTCTGAGTGTTGGTCCAACCGAGCGATGTCCGGGGCTACCAGGGGCAACTCTGGGCTGGCCTACTCGACGTCTGGCTCATCTGAGTGTGCCCTGAGAACGAGATATGTGCAGCTCCTATCGGGATTTGTCGGCACATTCGGGCGGTGTTGCTGGATTTGTTTTAACTTGTCGAAGTGTCTTGTAGAACCGGGATACCGAGTCTGATCGGAACGTCTCGGGAGAAGGTATATCCTTCGTTGACCGTGAGAGCTTGTCATGGGCTAAGTTGGGACTCCCCTGCAGGGATTTGAACTTTTGAAAGCCGTGCCCACGGTTATGGGCAGATGGGAATTTGTTAATGTCCGGTTGTAGATAACTTGAACCTAAACTTAATTAAAATGAATCAACTGTGTGAGTTACCGTGATGGTCTCTTCTCGGCGGAGTCCGGGAAGTGAACACGGTGTCGGAGTAATGCTTGCCGCAGGTTGTTCTCTAGTTATTCATTCGCGCTTTGCGTTCTCTTGTCGCTCTCTTTTGCGAACAGGTTAGCCACCATATATGCTAGTCGCTTGCTGCAGCTCCACATATTTACCTTACCTTACCTATAAGCTTAAATAGTCTTGATCGCGAGGGTGCGAGATTGCTGAGTCCCTGTGGCTCACAGATTACTTCCAAACCAGATGCAGGGCCTGATGACTCCGTTCCAGATGACGCGCTTGAGCTCAAGTGGGAGTTCGATGAAGCTTCCCGTCGTTACTATGTGTCTTTCCCTGATGATCAGTAGTGGTGCTCAGTTGGGGCGATCGGGACCGTGTCGCATGTTGGGTTGATCTTTTATTTTGGCACCGTAGTCAGGCCATGAGTGTTTGGATGATGTAATGCTATTTATGTTCTTTGTTTGACGTGGTGAGTGTAAGCCAACTATGTACCTACCCCTTTTATTATCTATTTACATGGAATGTTGTGAAGATTGCCTTACTTGCGACATAGCTTTCAATGCGGTTATGCCTCTAAGTCGTGCTTCGACACGTAGGAGATATAGCCGCATCGAGGGCGTTACAGCCTCGCGCCAATTCGACATGTGTCGGCTGCTACCAAAGCCGCACGGGATTGTCTCCATGCGCTGCCGCCACCATCGTTGATGCCGGTGAGTGGATCTCATTTGTTACCTCTCGGCTGCATGTGCCTGATGTGGTGACGAATTCTTTCCGATTCTTCATGTCTTCCTGTTCCTTGTTAAAGCAAATACAGTTTGCAGGAGCAAAATCAGAGAAGGAGCACCTTGTTTCCCTTTTCTTTCTCGAGGAAAATCTCTGCGCGTGGTGGCCGGAGTTGCTTTTCTCGTCGTCGTTGCCGGGTGTGGAGGCCGCGTCGCAGCGCATCTTGCCGTTACCTGGCCGCACGCCGTCAATGCTTCACCGTGTTCGCGTTGGAAGCCGGTGGCGCGTCGCCACTTATGCCGCCTCCAAGTGGAAGGATGCCGGCATGCCGCTCCGCCATGTCCTGTCATGGTCGCCTGTTCTCAGCGGAGAACGAACGTGCTGATAACGTGTGAAGAAACAATTGCAAGAATGAACTGTCTTCTTGATTCTTTGATGATTACAACTTATATATCTGCCGAAGAGACACATCCAACAGACATGACGATTCAGAGAGTCAGGAGAGAAGAGACACATCGGTTAGCAGATTGCTAACCAACTCTCTAATACAACATGGAGATTATCCACATAATTAATTACAATAATTAATTCCTAACACTGCCGATTGAATCGGCGCGTTTCGATGGTCACTGCTCCTCACCTGGCCGTTATACGTGCGGGTACGGGTATGGCGATCTTCTAAGGCCTTGTACAATGGAAGGTGCTTAGAGAGATGCTTAGAAAAATAAACCGGTTTTTTCTTAAGCACCGGTGCCTATTTCTACAAGAGAGACGCTTAGTTAAGCGTTTATCCAGTACAAATAAGCACCGGTGCTTAAGAAAAGTCTGGTTTATTTCTCTAAGCACCTCCCCTAAGCACCTCCCATTGTACAAGGCCTAAAAAGAGTCTTGGGATTGGAGCGGCGGCAACCATCGGTCACGAGCCCGTGCGCCAAGAGCGGTGTACGCTACGTCTACGTCGTGCACACCTTCCGACGGTATCATGGTGATCCGCTGGTGCTCACCACGTACCGTACGTACTGTTGGAAATATGAGCAATTTACCAAATGATTTTATTAACAGAAATACTAGATAAAGCATGACTAATATAGTAGAGATAAAACAAGTCATGCGTTCTGACAGAGAGAAGGTAAATAGCTTCTGCATATATGAACCGTAGCCTATCATATCTAAACCAGACAGTATAGCAAGTAGCATATATGAAGTAGAACCTATCATGTGACAAGGACTAGAACAAGGAACTGCGGCAGAACCTTCAACAGGAATGACAAGAACACGTACGGGACAACAGCAGCAGAAGCGCTGGACTTGGGGTCGGTGTCCTCGCCTGCCATGTCGTCGAGGAGGTCGTGGACGTCGGGGAAGAAGTCGTCGTCAGGGAAGTAGTCGTCGGCGACCGGATCGTCCGTGATGAAGCAGCCAGTAGTCGCGCTGAGCGCTCCCCAAAAACCTTATCACCCTTCTCCCATACAGGACTCAAAAGGTGCGGTTTTGGAGGCCTACTGTCCCGACCTGCGGTGCATGCCGCAAGACGGGATGGGGAAGAACGTAGCAGCAGCGCAGTGCTCAGGAACTTGTGGCGAGAGGAGGAAGAGATTCTGGTGCGTCTCTCTGAGAGGAGCGACCTCCCTTTTATAGGCGCAAGAGAAGGAGACGAGAGGCTGCGCCAGGAGCTGAAGGGAACGCGGGGATGAAACGAACAGACAACAGCCGAAGGGTGCAGCGTTCGTATTCAATATCCACTACAGAAAAAACTTTCCAGCTCCCGAGTGACCTTTCGTATACCCGTAGTGCGTGGCAAAAATTTAGATATCGGCTTATTTCCGCAACCCGCGGCGCGTCGTGACGAGGCGTGGCGTGGCGAGGCGGGCGGCGGAGGAGGAGCGCGTGTGGACATCCCTCTTGTTCTCATGCTCGTACAAGTGGGAAAGAACCTCCCTTATAAGGAGGTCCAACTCCCACTAAACTAGCAATGTGGGACTAAACTTTAGTAGTATCCCTTGCCTTGCACAAATGGGCTAAGTGGGCCTCTAGGATTTATTAGGAATTTCTGAAATAGTTATTGGGCTGCCCAAAATAGACTAAATTCCAGCAATCCCCCACCAGATCCCAGAGGCACACAGAAATTTGCCTTTGATTCCAAAACACTGTTTTATATACCGGTACTGTAGTGGAGACTATTAAGTTGAACTTCCACCTAGAACTCTATGCTACACTAGTAAGCAACTTGAACAGTGGACTGGGCCTTGAACTGCAAGTTTTCTACGAATCTAGCTTCACATAAAGCCTTAACCGATACGTGGCTACCGTGGATCTTCCCCGCGGGTGGAGCTTATGCGTCATACTCCGTGACCTTTCATGAGTTTACTAGAGAGAACCCTACTCTCATAGATTGCGACGTTTGACAATCAGACTCATATAGGTGTGTTCTTCAAAAGATGTTCTGCAGGATAACATCTCTGCTTAAATAAGCCATTTAGAACACATTAAGATATACATCAACCTGCCATGCAGATTAGGAGAGTATTGCATCTTCATGGAGTGGTATTATAAATAGTAAGGATACTCTCCTCTCAGTTGACCAACAGCTTGTCTTCCACATCTAATTCACGGGATCTCCGATCACAAAGAATAGGTTACCACTGTGAACAACTCATATTGTGGGTCTCATACCCATCTCCCTCGATGCATTATCTATCACATTACGTGATAGACCCTTAGTAAAAGGATCTGCCAGATTTTTAGACGTTTGGATATAATCCAATGCAATAACTCCGGAGTTTTTAATTTTCTTGACAGACTTTAACCTTCTCTGAACGTGTCTTGATGACTTCATGTTATCCTTTGAACTACTCACTTTCATGATCACAGTTTGATTGTCGCAGTTCATAAGGACACCCGGTACAGGTTTCTCAACAACCGGCAAGTCATTCAAGAGCCGGCGAAGCCAATCTGCTTCAACTGTAGCTGTATCTAGTGCTGTGAGTTCTGCTTCCATTGTTGACCTCATTAAGATGGTCTGCTTGCAAGACTTCCAAGAAACAGCACCACCTCCATGAGTGAATACATAACCGCTCGTGGCCTTTATCTCATCAGCATCTGAGATCCAGTTTGAGTCAATATACCCTTCAAGCACCTTTGGATGCCCGGTGTAGTGAATTCCATAATTTGCAGTGCCTTTCAAATAACGCAAAACTCTTTCTAGAGCTTTCCAATGCACATCTCCTGGTTTTGAAACAAACCGACTCAGTTTGCTAACAGCGAAAGAGATGTCAGGTCTTGTAGCACTGGCTAAGTACATAAGCGAGCCAATAATCTGAGAATACTTCAATTGGTCTCTAGCAATTCTTCGGTTCTTTCGAAGCAACACACTAGCATCATATGGTGTTGGAGAGGGCTTGCAGTCACTATAGCCAAAGCGACTCAAGATCTTTTCCACATAGTGAGATTGAAGCAATGTAATCCCACCATCATCGTCTCTCAACAACTTGATGTTCAGAATGACATCAGCCACTCCTAAATCCTTCATCTCAAAACAACGAGATAGGAAATCCTTGACCTCCTTAATAACATTCAGATTGGTTCCGAAAATCAGTATGTCATCAACATACAAGCACAGGATAACTCCCTCGCCCCCACCATGGCGATAGTACACACATTTGTCAGCTTCGTTCACAACAAAGCCTGCAGCTATTAAAGTTCTTTCAAACTTCTCATGCCACTGTTTGGGTGCTTGCTTAAGTCCGTACAAAGTCTTCAGCAACTGGCACACTTTCCCTTCCTGACCATCTAGTACAAACCCATCTGGTTGTTCCATATAAATTTCCTCGTCCAACTCTCCATTTAGGAAAGCAGTCTTACATCCATTTGATGAACGAGAAGACCATGCGAGGCAGCTAGTGAAATTAGAACTCGAATAGTGGTCAGTCGAGCCACAGGTGAGTAAGTATCAAAGAAGTCTTCACCTTCCTTTTGGGTATAACCCTTAGCCACGAGCCGAGCCTTGTACTTTTCAATAGTACCATCAGGCCTAAGCTCCTTCTTGAATACCCATTTGCATCCTATAGGTTTGCACCCATAAGGACGATCAGTTATCTCCCAAGTTTCATTTGCCAAAATGGAATCCATCTCGCTACGAACCGCTTCCTTCCAGTAGTCAGCATCTTCAGATGCATAGGCCTCTGAAATAGAACTGGGAGTGTCATCTATGAGGTACACAAGAAAATCATCACCATAGGACTTTGCAGTCCTCTGTCTCTTGCTCCTAATAGGAACTTCATTGTTCTCCTCCACAGGACTTTCAAAGTGTTCCATCGAAATTGTAGGTTCGGTAATTGTAAATAGTTCCTGATTCGATGAACTAGGCATCTCCTGATTAGATGAGGTAGCCATATCCTTCATGGGAAAGATATCTTCAAAGAAAGTCGCATCATTCGACTCCATGATCGTACCGACATGTATGCCAGGTACCTCAGATTTTACAACCAAGAATCTATAGCCAATGCTATGAAAAGCATATTCCAGGAAAACACAATCCACAGTCTTTGGTCCAAGTTTCCGCTTCTTTGGAATTGGAACATTGACTTTCGCCAAACAACCCCATGTTCGTAGATAAGAGATTTTAACCTTTTCTTCTCCCATTCCTCGAATGGAGTTATCTCTTTGTTCATTGTGGGGACTCGGTTCAGGACATGACATGCTGTCAATATCGCCTCCCCCCACCATGCCTTGGAGAGACCCGATGTATCTAACATGGCGTTAACTAAATCAGTTAGAGTACGGTTCTTTCTTTCGGCCACCCCATTTAACTGAGGTGAGTAGGGAGGAGTCCTCTCATGGATTTGAAGGAAATATGCCCTAGAGGCAATAATAAAGTTATTATTTATTTCCTTATATCATGATAAAAGTTTATTATTCATGCTAGAATTATATTAACCGGAAACATAATACATGTGTGAATACATAGACAAACAGAGTGTCACTAGTATGCCTCTACTCGACTAGCTTGTTAATCAAAGATGGTTATGTTTCCTAACCATAGATAAAGAGTTGTCATTTGATTAACAGGATCACATCATTAGTTGAATGATCTGATTGACATGACCCATTCCATTAGCTTAGCACCCGATCGTTTAGTATGTTGCTATTGCTTTCTTCATGACTTATACATGTTCCTATGACTATGAGATTATGCAACTCCCGTTTGCCAGAGGAACACTTTGTATGCCACCAAACGTCACAACGTAACTGGGTGATTATAAAGGAGCTCTACAGGTGTCTCCAAAGGTACATGTTGGGTTGGCGTATTTCGAGATTAGGATTTGTCACTCCGATTGTCGGAGAGGTATCTCTGGGCCCTCTCGGTAATGCACATCACTTAAGCCTTGCAAGCATTGCAACTAATGAGTTAGTTGCGGGATGATGTATTACAGAACGAGTAAAGAGACTTGCCGGTAACGAGATTGAACTAGGTATGGGATACCGACGATCGAATCTCGGGCAAGTAACATACCGATGACAAAGGGAACAACTTATGTTGTTATGCGGTCTGACCGATAAAAGATCTTCGTAGAATATGTAGGAGCCAATATGAGCATCCAGGTTCCGCTATTGGTTATTGACCGGAGACGTGTCTCGGTCATGTCTACATTGTTCTCGAACCCGTAGGGTCCGCACGCTTAAGGTTACGATGATAGTTATATTATGAGTTTATGCATTTTGATGTACCGAAGGTTGTTCGGAGTCCCGAATGTGATCACGGACATGACGAGGAGTCTCGAAATGGTCGAGACGTAAAGATTGATATATTGGAAGCCTATGTTTGGATATCGAAAGTGTTCCGGGTGAAATCAGGATTTTACCGGAGTACCGGGAGGTTACCGGAACCCCCTCGGGAGCTATATGGGCCTAAGTGGGCCCTAGTGGAAAGGAGAAGGGGCAGCCCTAGATGGGCCGCGCGCCCCTCCCCTCCCTTGGTCCAAATAGGACAAGGAGAGGGGGCCTGCCACCCGCTCTCTTTTCCCCCCTCCGCGAATCCTATTCCAACTAGGATTGGGGGGGAATCCTACTCCCTCTCCTCCTGGCGCGCCTCTCCTAGGCCGGCAGCCTCCCCCCTTGCTCCTTTATATACGGAGGCAGGGGCACCTCTAGACACACAAGTTGATCCAGGTGATCTATTCTTAGCCGTGTGCGGTGCCCCCTTCCACCATATTCCTCGATAATATTGTAGCGGTGCTTAGGCGAAGCCCTGCTGCATTAGTACATCAAGATCGTCACCATGCCGTCGTGCTGACGGAACTCTTCCCCGACACTTTGCTGGATCGGAGTCCGGGGATCGTCATCGAGCTGAACGTGTGCTAGAACTCGGAGGTGCCGTAGTTTCGGTGCTTGATCGGTTGGGTCGTGAAGACGTACGACTACATCAACCAAACGCTTCCGTTGTCGATCTACAAGGGTACGTAGATCATACTCTCCCCTCTCGTTGCTATGCATCATCATGATCTTGCGTGAGCATAGGAAATTTTTTGAAATTACTACGAAACCCTACAGTGGTATCAGAGCCTAGGTTTTATATGTTGATGTTATATGCACGAGTAGAACACAAGTGAGTTGTGGGCGATATAAGTCATACTGCTTACTAGCATGTCATACTTTGGTTCGGCGGTATTGTTGGACGAAGCGGCCCGGACCGACATTACGAGTACGCTTACGCGACACCGGTTCTCCCGATGTGCTTTGCACATAGGTGGCTTGCGGGTGACAGTTTCTCCAACTTTAGTTGAACTGAGTGTGGCTACGCCCGGTCCTTGCGAAGGTTAAAACAGCACCAACTTGACAAACTATCGTTGTGGTTTTTGATGCGTAGGTAAGATTGGTTCTTGCTTAAGCCCGTAGCAGCCACGTAAAACATGCAACAACAAAGTAGAGGACCTCTAACTTGTGTTTGCAGGGCATGTTGTGATGTGATATGGTCAAGACATGATGCTAAATTTTATTGTATGAGATGATCATGTTTTGTAACCGAGTTATTGGCAACTGGCAGGAGCCATATGGTTGTCGCTTTATTGTATGCAATGCAATCGCGCTGTAATGCTTTACTTTATCACTAAGCGGTAGCGATGGTCGTGGAAGCATAAGATTGGCGAGACGACAACGATGCTACGATGGAGATCAAGGTGTCGCGCCGGTGACGATGGTGGTCATGACGGTGCTTCGGAGATGGAGATCACAGGCACAAGATGATGATGGCCATATCATATCACTTATATTGATGGCATGTGATGTTTATATTTTATGCATCTTATCTTGCTTTGATTGACGGTAGCATTATAAGATGATCTCTCACTAAATTATCAAGAAGTGTTCTCCCTGAGTATGCACCGTTGCGAAAGTTCTTCGTGCTGAGACACCACGTGATGATCGGGTGTGATAGGCTCTACGTTCAAATACAACGGTTGCAAAACAGTTGCGCACGCGGAATACTCAGGTTATACTTGACGAGCCAAGCATATATAGATATGGCCTCGGAACACGGAGACCGAAAGGTCGAGCGTGAATCATATAGTAGATATGATCAACATAGTGATGTTCACCAATGAAACTACTCCATCTCACGTGATGATTGGACATGGTTTAGTTGATTTGGATCACGCAATCACTTAGAGGATTAGAGGGATATCTATCTAAGTGGGAGTTCTTTAAGTAATATGATTAATTGAACCTAAATTTATCATGAACTTAGTACCTAATAGTATCTTGCTTGTTTATGTATGGTTGTAGATAGATGGCCCGTGTTGTTGTTCCGTTGAATTTTAATGCGTTCCTTGAGAAAGCAAAGTTGAAAGATGATGGTAGCAATTACACGGACTGGGTCCGTAACTTGAGGATTATCCTCATTGCTGCACAGAAGAATTACGTCCTGGAAGCACCGCTGGGTGCCAAGCCTGCTGCTGGAGCAACACCAGATGTTATGAACGTCTGGCAGAGCAAAGCTGATGACTACTCGATAGTTCAGTGTGCCATGCTTTACGGCTTAGAATCGGGACTTCAACGACGTTTTGAATGTCATGGAGCATATGAGATGTTCCAGGAGTTGAAGTTAATATTTCAAGCAAATGCCCGGATTGAGAGATATGAAGTCTCCAATAAGTTCTATAGCTGCAAGATGGAGGAGAACAGTTCTGTCAGTGAGCATATACTCAAAATGTCTGGGTATAATAATCACTTGATTCAATGGGAGTTAATCTTCCAGATGATTGCGTCATTGACAGAATTCTCCAATCACTGCCACCAAGCTACAAGAGCTTCGTGATGAACTATAATATGCAAGGGATGAACAAGACTATTCCCGAGCTCTTCGCGATGCTGAAAGCTGCGGAGGTAGAAATCAAAAAGAGCATCAAGTGTTGATGGTCAACAAGACCACTAGTTTCAAGAAAAAGGGCAAAGGGAATAAGAAGGGGAACTTCAAGAAGAACGGCAAGCCAGTTGCTGCTCAAGAGAAGAAACCCAAGTCTGGACCTAATCCTGAAACTGAGTGCTTCTACTGCAAGCAGACTGGTCACTGGAAGCGGAACTGCCCCAAGTATTTGGCGGATAAGAAGGATGGCAAGGTGAACAAAGGTATATGTGATATACATGTTATTGATGTGTACCTTACTAATGCTCGCAGTAGCACCTGGGTATTTGATACTGGTTCTGTTGCTAATATTTGCAACTCGAAACAGGGACTACGGATTAAGCGAAGATTGGCTAAGGACGAGGTGACGATGCGCGTGGGAAACGGTTCCAAAGTCGATGTGATCGCAGTCGGCACGCTACCTCTACATCTACCTTCGGGATTAATATTAGACCTAAACAATTGTTATTTGGTGCCAGCGTTAAGCATGAACATTATATCTGGATCTTGTTTGATGCGAGACGGTTATTCATTTAAATCAGAGAATAATGGTTGTTCTATTTATATGAGTAATATCTTTTATGGCCATGCACCCTTGAAGAGTGGTCTATTCTTATTGAATCTCGATAGTAGTAACACACATATTCATAATGTTGAAACCAAAAGATGTAGAGTTGATAATGATAGTGCAACTTATTTGTGGCACTGCCGTTTAGGTCATATCGGTGTAAAGCGCATGAAGAAACTTCATACTGATGGACTTTTGGAACCACTTGATTATGAATCACTTGATACTTGTGAACCGTGCCTCATGGGCAAGATGACTAAAACACCGTTCTTCGGTACTATGGAGAGAGCAACAGATTTGTTGGAAATCATACATACCGATGTATGTGGTTCGATGAATATTGAGGCTCGTGGCGGATATCGTTATTTTCTCACCTTCACAGATGATTTAAGCAGATATGGGTATATCTACTTAATGAAACATAAGTCTGAGACATTTGAAAAGTTCAAAGAATTTCAGAGTGAAGTTGAAAATCATCGTAACAAGAAAATAAAGTTTCTACGATCTGATCGTGGAGGAGAATATTTGAGTTACGAGTTTGGTGTACATTTGAAACACTGTGGAATAGTTTCGCAACTCACGCCACCCGGAACACCACAGCGTAATGGTGTGTCCGAACGTCGTAATCGTACTTTACTAGATATGGTGCGATCTATGATGTCTCTTACTGATTTACCGCTATCGTTTTGGGGTTATGCTCTAGAGACGGCCGCATTCACGTTAAATAGGGCACCATCAAAATCCGTTGAGACGACGCCTTATGAACTGTGGTTTGGCAAGAAACCAAAGTTGTCGTTTCTTAAAGTTTGGGGCTGTGATGCTTATGTGAAAAAGCTTCAACCTGATAAGCTCGAACCCAAATCGGAGAAATGTGTCTTCATAGG
Source organism: Triticum urartu (assembly GCF_003073215.2). Classification (NCBI taxonomy): domain Eukaryota; kingdom Viridiplantae; phylum Streptophyta; class Magnoliopsida; order Poales; family Poaceae; genus Triticum; species Triticum urartu. The sequence continues at coordinate 731,310,415 of NC_053023.1, read as the reverse complement.
ATATCCAAAGGAGACTATTGGATACACCTTCTATCACAAATCCGAAGGCAAGACTTTTGTTGCTAAGTTCGGAAACTTTCTTGAGAAGGAGTTTCTCTCGAAAGAAGTGAGTGGGAGGAAAGTAGAACTTGACGAGGTAACTGTACCTGCTCCCTTATTGGAAAGTAGTGCATCACAGAAAACTGTTTCTGTGACACCTACACCAATTAGTGAGGAAGCTAATGATAATGATCATGAAACTTCAGAACAAGATACTACTGAACCTCGTAGATCAACTAGAGTAAGATCCGCACCAGAGTGGTACGGTAATCCTGTTCTGGAAGTCATGCTACTAGATCATGATGAACCTACGAACTATGAAGAAGCGATGGTGAGCCCAGATTCCGCAAAGTGGCTTGAAGCCATGAAATCTGAGATGGGATCCATGTATGAGAACAAAGTGTGGACTTTGGTTGACTTGCCCGATGATCGGCAAGCAATTGAGAATAAATGGATCTTGCTGATGGTAATATTACTGTCTACAAAGCTCGACTTGTCACAAAAGGGTTTCGGCAAGTTCAAGGGATTGACTACGATGAGACCTTCTCACCCGTAGCGATGCTTAAGTCTGTCTGAATCATGTTAGCAATTGCCGCATTTTATGATTATGAAATTTGGCAGATGGATGTCAAAACTGCATTCCTGAATGGATTTCTGGAAGAAGAGTTGTATATGATGCAACCGGAGGGTTTTGTTGATCCAAAGGGAGCTAACAAAGTGTGCAAGCTCCAGTGATCCATTTATGGACTGGTGCAAGCCTCTCGGAGTTGGAATAAATGCTTTGATAGTGTGATCAAAGCATTTGGTTTTATACAGACTTTTGGAGAAGCCTGTATTTACAAGAAAGTGAGTGGGAGCTCTGTAGCATTTCTGATATTATATGTGGATGACATATTGCTGATTGGAAATGATATAGAATTTCTGGATAGCATAAAGGGATACTTGAATAAAAGTTTTTCAATGAAAGACCTCGGTGAAGCTGCTTACATATTAGGCATTAAGATCTATAGAGATAGATCAAGACGTTTAATTGGACTTTCACAAAGCACATGCCTTGACAAGATTTTGAAGAAGTTCAAAATGGATCAAGCAAAGAAAGGGTTCTTGCCTGTGTTACAAGGTGTGAAGTTGAGTCGGACTCAATGCCCGACCACTGCAGAAGGTAGAGAGAATATGAAAGATGTTCCCTATGCTTCAGCCATAGGCTCTATCATGTATGCAATGCTGTGTACCAGACCTGATGTGTGCCTTGCTCTAAGTCTAGCAGGGAGGTACCAAAGTAATCCAGGAGTGGATCACTGGACAGCGGTCAAGAACATCCTGAAGTACCTGAAAAGGACTAAGGATATGTTTCTCGTATATGGAGGTGACAAAGAGCTCATCGTAAACGGTTACGTTGATGCAAGCTTTGACACTGATCCGGACGATTCTAAATCGCAAACCGGATACGTGTTTACATTAAACGGTGGAGCTGTCAGTTGGTGCAGTTCTAAACAAAGCGTCGTGGCGGGATCTACGTGTGAAGCGGAGTACATAGCTGCTTCGGAAGCAGCGAATGAAGGAGTCTGGATGAAGGAGTTCATATCCGATCTAGGTGTCATACCTAGTGCATCGGGTCCAATGAAAATCTTTTGTGACAATACTGGTGCAATTTCCTTGGCGAAGGAATCCAGATTTCACAAGAGGACCAAGCACATCAAGAGACGCTTCAATTCCATCTGGGATCTTGTCCAGGTGGGAGACATAGAGATTTGCAAGATACGTACGGATCTGAATGTTGCAGACCCGTTGACTAAGCCTCTTCCACGAGCAAAACATGATCAGCACCAAGGCTCCATGGGTGTTAGAATCATTACTGTGTAATCTAGATTATTGGCTCTAGTGCAAGTGGGAGACTGAAGGAAATTTGCCCTAGAGGCAATAATAAAGTTATTATTTATTTCCTTATATCATGATAAATGTTTATTATTCATGCTAGAATTGTATTAACTGGAAACATAATACATGTGTGAATACATAGACAAACACAGTGTCACTAGTATGCCTCTACTTGACTAGCTTGTTAATCAAAGATGGTTATGTTTCCTAACCATGACAAAGAGTTGTCATTTGATTAACAGGATCACATCATTAGTTGAATGATCTGATTGACATGACCCATTCCATTAGCTTAGCACCCGATCGTTTAGTATGTTGCTATTGCTTTCTTCATGACTTATACATGTTCCTATGACTATGAGATTATGCAACTCCCGTTTGCCAGAGGAACACTTTGTGTGCCACCAAACGTCACAACGTAACTGGGTGATTATAAAGGAGCTCTACAGGTGTCTCCAAAGGTACATGTTGGGTTGGCGTATTTCGAGATTAGGATTTGTCACTCCGATTGTCGGAAAGGTATCTCTGGGCCCTCTCGGTAATGCACATCACTTAAGCCTTGCAAGCATTGCAACTAATGAGTTAGTTGCGGGATGATGTATTACAGAATGAGTAAAGAGACTTGCCGGTAACGAGATTGAACTAGGTATGGGATACCGACGATCGAATCTTGGGCAAGTAACATACCGATAACAAAGGGAACAACGTATGTTGTTATGCGGTCTGACCGATAAAAGATCTTCGTAGAATATGTAGGAGCCAATATGAGCATCCAGGTTCCGCTATTGGTTATTGACCGGAGACGTGTCTCGGTCATGTCTACATTGTTCTCGAACCCGTAGGGTCCGCACGCTTAAGGTTACGATGACAGTTATATTATGAGTTTATACATTTTGATGTACCGAAGGTTGTTCGGAGTCCCGGATGTGATCACGGACATGACGAGGAGTCTCGAAATGGTCAATACATAAAGATTGATATATTGGAAGCCTATGTTTGGATATCGGAAGTGTTCCGGGTGAAATCAGGATTTTACCGGAGTACCGGGAGGTTACCGGAACCCCCCCGGGAGCTATATGGGCCTAAGTGGGCCTTAGTGGAAAAGAGAAGGGGCAGCCCTAGATGGGCCGCACGCCCCTCCCCTCCCTTGGTCCGAATAGGACAAGGAGAGGGGGCCGGCCACCCGCTCTCTTTTCCCCCTCCGCGAATCCTATTCCAACTAGGATTGGGGGGGATCCTACTCCCAGAGGGAGTAGGACTCCTCCTGGCGCGCCTCTCCTAGGCCGGCCGCACCCCCCCCCCCTTGAGCCTTTATATACGGAGGCAGGGGCACCCCAGAGAAACACAAGTTGATCCACATGATCATATTCTTAGCCGTGTGCGGTGCCCCCTTCCACCATAGTCCTCGATAATATTGTAGCGGTGCTTAGGCGAAGCCCTGCTGCAGTAGTACATCCAGATCGTCACCACGCCGTCGTGCTGACGGAACTCTTCCCCGACACTTTGCTGGATCGGAGTCCGGGGATCGTCATCAAGCTGAACGTGTGCTAGAACTCGGAGGTGACGTAGTTTCGGTGCTTGATCGGTCGGGCCGTGAAGACGTACGACTACATCAACCAAACGCTTCCGTTGTCGATCTACAAGGGTACGTATATCATACTCTCCCCTCTCGTTGCTATGCATCATCATGATCTTGCGTGAGCGTAGGAATTTTTTTGAAATTACTACGAAACCCTACATGATTATACCATGTTCCGCACAAAAAGCATCAAACTCATCGGAAAAATACTCTCCACCACGGTCGGACCTAAGCCTCTTGATTTTTTGATCAAGTTGGTTTTCCACTTCAGCTTTATAGATCTTGAAAAAGTTCAAAGCCTCATCCTTAGATTTTAGAAGATACACACGGTAGTATCTAGTGGAGTCATCAATTAACGTCATGAAATATTTCTTTCCACCTTTTGTCAACACACCATTCATTTCACATAGATCTGAATGTATGAGCTCTAGTGGTGCAAGATTTCTTATTTCCGCAGTCGTGTGAGACTTACGAGGTTGCTTAGCTTGCACACACACTTGACACTTAGATCCCTTGACGGTGGTGAAACTAGGGATTAAGTTCAAGTTCGCTAGTCGCGACATGCAACCAAAGTTAACATGACAAAGACATGAATGCCACACATTGGATTCACTATTGTTGCAAATATGATTAACAACTTTATTGCAAACGTCTGATAAGGATAAACGAAACAAGCCTCCTGACTCATAGCCTTTACCAACAAAGGTTCCATACTTGGATATTACAAATTTATTCGACTCAAAGACAAGCTTGTAGCCATCTCTACACAGAAGAGATTCGCTAACAAGATTTTTATTGGCAGAGGGGACATAATGCACGTTCTTCAGCCGCACGATCTTCCCCGAAGTAAACTTCAGATCGACCGTGCCAACACCACGAATAGAAGCACTTGAACCGTTGCCCATCAGCATTGTTGAAGCACTTGAAACATGGAAATATCACCGCATACATGCACATTAGCACCCGTGTCAATCAACCAGTCAGGAGAATGACATACTGAAAGAATAGTGGGAAATATACCATACCCAGCATCCTTCATGTCAGTGTCTCCAATGACAACATTAGCGGTCTTGCCGTCTTTCCCAGGATGACGCTTGTCATAGCGATTAGGGCAACTAGGAGCCCAATGATCAGGATCCCCACACACATGACAAGCACCTTTCTTCTTTCCATTCTTCTTCTTGAAGTTCGTGTGTTGCACAGCCTTGTTCTTCCCATCAAACTTTGCTTTACCATCAAACTTGCCCTTGTTCTTGAACTTGTGGGGCTGGAAGTTCTGCTTCTGTACCACATTGGCACCAGATCCTCCCTCAATACCTCGAGCACGTGTGTCCTTTGCTCTCGCCTTTTCTTCCACATCAAGAGTGCCAATGAGATCCGGAACGGAAAACTCCTATCTCTTATGCTTCAGTTAGGTAGCAAAGTTCCTCCGCGAAGGAGGAAGCTTAGTGATGATACCTCCGACAACAAACTTGTCCGGTAGCATACAACTGAAGTTCTCAAGTTCTCTAGCAAATGACTGTATCTCATGAGCTTGCTCAACCACGGAGCGCTCTTTAGTCATCCTGTAATCATAGAATTGCTCCATGATGTACAGCTCAGTGCCAGCATCCGAGACCCCAAACTTGGCCTCGAGTGCATCCCACATATCTTTTCCATTATCAATTGACGCATAAGCATCAACTATGTTCTCACCAAGAACACTCAAGAGAGCAGCCTTAAACAGAGTATCCATTTTCTGAAAAGCTTGTGCCTGTTGAGCATCAAGCTCTCCTTCAGGTTTGCCGAGAGTGGCCTCATAGCAACTCATGGTTTGAAACCATAAGACTGCTCTCACGCGCCACCTCTTATAGTGGATACCCTCAAACATAGGAGGTCTCATGGAAGCAGAAAAACCACTTGGGATAAATTGCCTATAATAAGGTTTTTGGATTGTTGGAAATATGAGCAATTTACCAAATGATTTTATTAACAGAAATACTAGATAAAGCATGACTAATATAGTAGAGATAAAATAAGTCATGCGTTCTGACAGAGAGAAGGTAAATAGCTTCTGCATATATGAACCGTAGCCTATCATATCTAAACCAGACAGTATAGCAAGTAGCATATATGAAGTAGAACCTATCATGTGTAGGACAAGGACTAGAACAAGGAACTGCGGCAGAACCTTTAACAGGAAAGACAAGAACACGTACGGGACAGCAGCAGCAGAAGCGCTGGACTTGGGGTCGGTGTCCTCGCCTGCCATGTCGTCGAGGAGGTCGTGGACGTTGGGGAAGAAGTCGTCGGCGACCGGATCGTCCGTGATGAAGCAGCCAGTAGTCGCGCTGAGCGCTCCCCAAAAACCTTATCACCCTTCTCCCGTACAGGACTCAAAAGGTGCGGTTTCGGAGGCCTACTGTCCCGACCTGCGGTGCACGCCGCAAGACGGGATGGGGAAGAACCTAGCAGCAGCGCAGTGCTCAGGAACTTGTGGCGAGAGGAGGAAGAGATTCTGGCTGAAGAAAACGCGGGAGATGAAACGAACAGACAGCAGCCGAAGGGTGCAGCGTTCGTATTCAATATCCACTACAGAAAAAACTTTTTAGATATTGGCTCGGCTCATTCCCGCAACCCGCGGCGCGGCGTGGCGCGGCGTGCCGAGGTGTGGCGTGGCGGGCGGCGGAGGAGGAGCGCGCGTGGATATCCCTCTTATTCTCATGCTCGTACAAGTGGGGAAAGAACCTCCCTTATAAGAAGGTCCAACTCCCACTAAACTAACAATGTGGGACTAAACTTTAGTAGTATCCCTTGCCTTGCGCAAATGGACTAAGTGGGCCTCTAGGATTTATTAGGAATTTCTGAAATAGTTATTGGGCTGCCCAAAATAGACTAAATTCCAGCACATACGTGACGCCAAAGTTACCACCTGGGTGGTGATGGTGCCGGCCCCGACGTAGCAGCCTGGAACACCATCTGTGTGGTTGCTGCGTGGGCACTGCATGAACACGTACTACGTGCAGTCGAGAAAAAGCAAAGCAGAGGATAGGAGTACTCCGAAAAGAGCTTTGCTACATCTACGGGCCATCTCTTATGGAAAGAGGATTACAGGCTGACATGGCCCAGTTAAAATCAGGAGGTGGGGTCAGTAAAAATCAAGGGTGAAAGAATTTATGGCTGAGACAAGGACACATCCCTCCGTGAAATCAGTCCGTAGCAGTTTTCCCGTAAGCGTAGGATTTTCGCTTCGAAAATCCTAGGCTTACGGGATGGTTTCACGGAAGTGGGCTACGGGGTGTACGTATCCCACCCTCATTAATCCACTCCCCCGTGAAATTCACGATGTGGGCCTTTCTTTCCTTTCTATTTGCAATGACAAGTTGACAACTCAACCTGTAAGCTTGCTTCAGTATAAATCTGCCCGTAGCTCTAGCAAAACTCAGAGTACTCTGCACGCCCATACCAAAAGACCCAGATTTGCCAGCCAAAAGACCCAGAGCTAGCAGCTAGGGGTCAATTGATGGGGGCAAATGCATGGACCAGTCCGGCCGGCCCCTGCAACTATGCATGACCGCCGGCTCTACACTGTATATGCATCAGGCCAACTCCACTACGCGACCCTATCCTGTCCGCTCCCGTCCGTTTGGGGTAAAAGGGATAAATGAGACGGCCCAGCGCGCGGCCGCAAACGGACTTTTGTCCGCTTTGTGTCCGCTTTCGACCCATCCGCGGCCCAAGTTTGCGCCGCTTTTGGAGTGAAACGGACACCACGCGGACGCGCGGGTCGTTTGCGCCTGTCCTCACTGGCCCGCCCGTCGGTGGCACAACGCAGGCCTTTTTCTATCCGCCCCCTCCCTCCCTCCGGCCGCCCCCCCTCCACTCTTCCCCACTCTTCCCCTCGCCGCCGCCGCCACTGCCATTGCAGCCGTGCAGTTCGGACGTGAGCTCGCCCAACCCCTTCCCCTCGGCGCCGCCGAGCTACCCAACCACGGCCACCTGGTTTGCACACCCGCCGGCCGGTTTTGGGGTGGATCCGGTCGGTCTGGAGCTCGGCCGGTTGTGGGAGGCCTGGCCGCGCCATGGACTGGCCGGGCACCTCACCGGAAGGCCCTGGCAGGGCCGCAAGGCCACATGCAGGCAGTGGCTCCTCCTCTAGCCACTCGGATCTGCACCGTCGGTGGTCCGCCGGCAGATACACGAATGGCGGGCGGCCGGGCTCGGTGCTTGCCCAAAAGCTCGCCGGCGCACCTTTGCCACTCATTAAGTGCGACCATTGCCCAAGGATGGTCGTGTGCCGCGTGTCTACAACGCCGGAACATCTCGGATGGGTGTTCATCAAGTGCTTAAACGATGGGGTATGCGCTTTTTTTAGCTTCGGTTTGTGCTCTAGATTTGACTAGTTGTGCTAACTTCAAATTTTCTTGTGTAGAATGGATGCAAGTTTTGTTATTGGGAAGAAGAGTACATCGATATATTGATAGAGCAAAATTTAGTACATGTTCGTGCAATTTTAGCTAGCATAGAGGCTGTAAATGAGACAAGTGCACTTGTTGCTAGATTAGAGGCTAGACACGAGACTATGTCTGAGGAAGCAACATCTACTTCTGGCTTGAAGAAGAAAGGAGGATGCCAGATCGAGCCTCCTCCACAGATCAGCAATGAGTGCATCGAGAAGGCCCTAACCCAACTCGAGGGGGCAGTTATGGAAGTTGGCTATCTTCTAAAATGTATTCTTGTTGTTCTTATTTTCTTTGGCCTTGCTTTACTAGTCAAAATGTGATGATGTATTGTCATGTACCAAAAATGAATGATAAAAAAAGTTAAGGACTTGCAAAGAAAAATGCATGCGGACAGGAAGTGGCCGGGATGCGGCCGCGCGCTGGGCGCACGGCCATCGCATCTCAGGACGCGCCCGGACACGACCCCAAATCCCTACCCAAACAGACAGAATCCAGACAAAACGGGCGTCCGTTTGGGGTCGCGCGGTGGAGTTGGCCTCAACCACGTGTGCTACCTGGTATCCGTAGGGTATATTCCGTTCTCGTTCGCTTTTTTTTATACGAAGGTAAAAGATTTGCCTCATCTCATTAATAAAGAAGAAGAGAGTTGCCCGATTAATTAACGAAAAACCAGGCAAAACCATTACAACATGCCCACATAGGACACACAGAGCGACTTGGCCACCCGCACAAGAATGCACACACGCCACCAAGGAGAAAAGCGTCGTCGAGGTTGCAGCCCGGCGTCATCACACCTCCACGAGGGCGACTCCGACTCCACCATCGACGACCACCGAAGAAGCCCTCACCGCAAACAAGCGTCGAGGCCTGCACCGACCGAGCCAAACAGTCAACCACACGCGCTGGCGACCAGACAGCTCCGACTCTATCGACGAGCATCCAAGGGGAAAAGCGTTGGGCTTGCGCCGAGCCAGCGCCAGAGCTGACCACCCGTCTCGTGTCATCATCACCGCAAGGGCCCCTCCTCAGCAGCTCCGACTTCACGAAGACAAAGCGGAGCATGGCGACCCCTCGAACACGCCGACAGAGACCGACTACCAAGACCCATCTGCAAGCCTGCGCCGCTCGAAACTACCATCGTTGCCACACAAGAAGCCGCGCCAACATCCACATGCCTGTGTCCAACACACGAAGCGTGCAAACGGGATTCGAAGCTCTTCAAGGCGACACCCCAAAGAGGGAAGCAACGATGTCGACGCCGTCGCCCGACCCTGCCGGGCCTTAGGCTTTCACCCGAAGAGCAAATCCGAGGGTGTAGGAGGATGCGGGGCTCCACGACGACGCCTCCAAGGAGGTTATTCGACGCCCATAGGCGCCGACGCCGCCGGCCGGAAAGACCTAGCAAACCTTCGCCTGGAGCAATCCAACACCACCATCACCCCACGCACAGCACCTCCGCTGGCCCACCCACCTCTTGAAGAGCCACCGCGCCGGAAGGACCGGAGAGCCACCAAGCTGCACACCTCCTCGCCGGCCAAACACCGACAAGCCAGAATTGGCCAGATCTGGAATCCCACCATCGCAGCGCCACCAGGAACCACCAAGGTTCCCGTCCGCTCTTGTTTTTGTGCGAGTTATTTAACCAAAAATCATCACCCTTGAGGTTAGGATAACAACTTGATATCAAATTCAATTTTGTGCCTAACCTATAACGGAGAGTATGATTGTACTCTCTCTGGTCTTTTTTACTCGGCATATAAGATTTGTCTGAAGTCAAACCTAATAAAGTTTGAACGATTTTATAGAAAAAGGTAACTCATAATACGAAACCAATATCATTAGATGCGTCATGAATTCAGTTTTCATATTGTATAACTTCAATTTGTAGATGTTGATATTTTTTTATATAAATATGGTCAAACTTTATGAAGTTTGACTTCAGACAAATCTTATATGCGCAGCAAAAAAGACCGGATGGAGTATGATAAGCTCACGAAAAGAGCAAAACTGACAAGTGGGCCTTACCTGTGAGGCTGACGTGGCAAAGATCGAAAAATTTGAACGACTGATGTGGCAAATAAGACGCCGGCTCCATCTGTCAATGACTAGACGGTTTTGTTCTTACTCGCTCTTTTTATGTGGCATTCTATGAAAACAACGAGTCATTATGGGACAAGTCCCGCTTGGCTGACGCCCGTTGTCCACACACGACCTCCCACAACCATCTAAACAAAAAGTTTCCATTTCAACAGCGACCAGGTTTTCACATATGGGGCAAGCCGTGCTGCATTGTCGTCGCACCGAAGTTGGCATTATGAATTGACTTTGTCGAAAAAAATTCCTTTTGGGTCCCATGCCCAGGTCCACTCATCATCAACACCCCGGGACTATTGGAGAATCAGAAATGTATTCTTATAAGGACAATATCTTTTTTTTTCAAAAAATAAACATGTATTTTATTAATTGGAAATAATTGTTACATCGTCAATAGGTAAATGTATAATGTCACTTGTAGGCTCCTCAAACCAGTCCGTAGTGACTGAAAAATTCGCTAGCCTAACAATTTCACGAGCCATCTTATTTGCTTCCATATTACAATGTTCAAATCTAATAATCGAAAAATCACAAGCTATGAAATAGCAATCATCAAACACTGCTGCTGCAGCTCCCGCCGAATGTCCTCCATTTTTCATTACTTCAATCACCTTCATATTGTTAGAGTTAACGACAAGACGATTGCAACCCGCCTTTTATGCAAGGAATAGACCGAACCTTAGAGGCAAAGCTTATGTTGTTAATATGTCAGCACATGAATCAATTCTTCAGTTTTCACCAACAATGAATCTTTCATTATCATCTCTAAAAACAGTCTCGGTTGTGCCCCTAAGTAAATGATGTGAATGTTAATCTGTCCCTTGCTGTCGTTTACACATGCTCCATTTGTAACTGCATCAGCGACAGTTCTCCTGGCTCCGACGACCAGATGAACAACATCAAAAACCTCATGTGCAAGTTCGTGTAGAAGATGGTCTTGGGATCGGAGCGGTGGCAACGATGACAAGCCCGTCCGGCAAGAGCGGCGTACGCAACGTCGTGCGCACCTTCCCACCGAACGGAATCCCCGTGATCTGCTGGTGCTCACCGACGTACGTGACACCAAAGCCGCCACCTGGGTGCCGGCCCCTACGTAGTAGCCGCCTGCCTGTTGCGTGGGCGCCGCAGGAACACGTACGTGCGGTAGAGATATTTAGAGCTAGGACTAGGAGGAAAAGCAAAGCTAGCAGAGGACAGGCGTACCAGCACGCCCATACCCATATACCCAGACCAGATTTGCCAGCGAAAAGACCCACCCGGAGCTAGGTAGGTACCAGTGGTATGGTGCCAAGGGCAAGCTTCAAAGTCTATAGGAGCAAAGAGTAGCACTACAGTCCAAGCTAGCAGTCCTCTTCGGGTCTACCCGGCCGGCCGGCCGGCGACGAGTCTACGAACCAACGCTCCGCTCTCCCTGCTTGGGTGTGGATCCGATCAATATACAAAAAGTGACGTGTTGAGTCGCCTACCCGTCGGGGCATAACCTCCTCCTATCCTGTCACGAATGGTTGACGCGACAAAGCATGCCGATCCACATGCGCCGTCCATCAGCCTCTAGCATATACTCCCAAGTATCTACATATATGAACTGTACATATATGAACTGTACACTAGCGTATCTTGATCGAAACCAGTCTGTTAATGGAGCCAAATGCTGGGAATGCTAGCACGTGATGCTGCCAAATTGCCATGTTGGGTGGCGGACCCAATTATAGAGGGGGGGAGAGAGAGAGAGAAAGAGGGAGAAGAGAGCTCTGCACTGCAGCAGGCAGGCGGAAGCTGGATCGGTTGTCTCCTTGCCCTCTCCTGCAGATCCCCCCTCCCACTCGCCCTCCTCGTCAACCCATAGCAGTAGCACGCTTGGCACCACCGCGGACAGATTTGTGCAATCAAAATACGTACTAGTGGAAAAGATATCACCAATGGCCCGGGCATCCCATCCATGTAGATACAAGGAAAAGGACCACCCGGGCGACCGTTTCTTTTCTTTCTTTTCTTTCTTTCTTTCTTTCCGTGGGGGCGGACGGCGAATGAATGGTGAGTTTGTTCGGCGGCGTGGGCTGAGCCGCAGAAAAGATGAGGGCGAACGTGCATGGCACAATGGCCTTTCAACTGAATTTCGAGGCACAAGATCAGATAGGCTTCACCAATCATCCTACGCCACCACTTTTATTAGTACCCTGCAAAACTCGTGGTCTTGGCATATAAAGCGCAATTCTTTGAGTCCATGGAGAGGAAGATTGCAGAGGCCGGGAAGATCCCCCTTTTCGAAAAAAAAATGAAAAGGAAGATGAAAAGGACTAGGCCTCCCTCCCAAAACGCAAACATCTATCATAACAAAAAATGTAAGAACCTTTGTAGCTTATCCTGCAAGACCGAGTTTGGACAGCGGATAGACTCATCAAGAGAGGTTGGCCAAACTGCGGCCTGTGTACGCTCTGCAGCCGCATGTTGAAAGATGACTCGAAAGATAGAAGATTGCACGAATTGTTTGGACCATTCATTATCGCAAAAGAAAGATAAATGATTGGGCCAAACGCAACATAGCTCTTGTCTTTTGTGTTGGTGCATATATAGACATGGGTAATCAATATGAAGACCAATATTGGTTTCAACTCTAACGACAATAATACTAGTCACCCTAAAAAGAGTACCAAGAAATTAGATGCTTTAAAAAAAGAAAAAAGATTGGTTACCGAATTACATCCCACTCATTGTTTAGGTGCGAGGATTAGTTAATTATCGATTCTGTTGGCGTGACGCCATGGAGCGCAATATGATGATATGACGCCATAGATCCACAGTATCATTGATCGACCGTTATTGCGTTTTGCTTTTGTAGAGTCCAATGGCTCCCTTTTTTGTCTGTTGAACATATTTGTGCATGTATCTATTAGGATAATCTCCTACCTGCCCCGCCTCTAGTTTTCTTGTATAGATGAGGCTGAGGGCTGCCCTTGTACCTATATATACGTGCACCGTGCATCCGATCAATACATCAAGAATTGCATTGCCTTCAACATTGTCTGCTTACCATGATCGAGATCGATGTAGACCTACGTTTGTATCGCCCCTCTGCTAAGCTAATCCTGCAACCGATCGACCCGGCTGGTAAAATTCGTTACGATCTGCACGCAGGTTGCCCCTTCTGTGTTTGGGCTTAATTTGCCACTGCTAATCAGTGGCAAGACGATGGCTGCTACTACAACTTTGAGCAATCATGCAATGGCCGGTGGAGCAGATTAAGGTATACTCTAGTAGAAAACTCTGATTGATTGCGTGGAGAAAGAAGGGCTGCTCTCACGGCGTGCGCCGGTGCCCCCACTTGCCGCATGCGTCCACCCGTGCTTGTGATGCCTGCCTCATCATGCATGCATGTACATGGACATGTGTAGATTCATATAAGGCCCTATTTGGTTCTAAATAAGTCACCAACTTATAAGTCGAAAAATGCAGAAAGTGACTAATTTTGCTAAATGGACCCAACTTATAAATTACCTCAACTTATAAGTTATAAGTTGCTTCACTTTTACATTAAAAAACAAGATGGGAAGGTATGCTCAGGTGATTTATAAATCAGATGACAACCAAATAGACATGACTTATAAGTCACTGATTTTAAGTCACCTGACTTATAAGTCAAATGATTTATTAAAACCGAACAGGCCCTAACAATGGCAGGATATTCCGACCGTTAGGTCGATCGCCGCCGTGGCCGTGGCCAGATGATTCATGAATGATTGCCCTCCTAGCTACTTTTGTCCATCCCATCACCCATTTTGCTGAATTTGGTTACGAGTAGTATATCTCCAGTTCTCCGAAAAACTGCCAGGCAGGCTGTGTTTAGCAAAAACGTTTTCTGTACAGTCCGCCGCTGTATCTTTTGTCCTTTCTTTTTGAGAGAGAGAGAGAGAGCTGTATCTTTTGTCTTGGTTCTTCCATGCATGCATATTAATTTGACGAATCGGAAAAATCTTAGGGTTCCTCCCCTTCGCGTTGGCGCTGTTGCCGGCCTGTCTCGTCTCAGGTGGCCTTAGGGTCATGAGGCGCGGTGGATTCTGGCCCTTACTAGTGGGAGGGCTTCGTTTTTAGATTTTGCTTTGAGTTTTGATAGAGTTTGTGTTCAGCTTAGGAAGGCAAGAGACGGCGGCAACTTCTTGAAGCTTGTTTCGGCGATGCGTTTAGCATCGTCCGTAGGCATGTGGTGGTGTGTCTCTGGTGGATCTTCTCGGATCTGGTTATTGTTCGTCTACGTTCGTGTGTTTTCAGGTTTGATCCTTCCGATCTACGGTACTCTTCATTAGCGGTTATTGTTCCGATGCGCTATCCTATGGAGCCTTAGCATCATGATTTCCCGACCATCTACCACCATAAGTTTTGTCCGGCTTCGGTGAGGGAGGGACGATGACAGCGGCATGCACGTGTCTTCCATCATGGCCACTAGAGCGCTCCACTTCACATGGTTGATTGCATATAAGTATTGGATGGTGTGAAGTGCTAGTAATACGTACTCGATGATTACGGCCGTCTAGCTTTGGCTCGTGGGGTGTCGCGTGAGATAGTTCGGTGATGGGTGGATAAGAAGGCGATTGCAAAAGGCCAAAGCGCTAGCAGTTGGTGCCGGGACGAGACGACGGCCACGCCAGAAAGCGTCACCCTTTTTCGCGGTGCGATCCTCGGCGAGCCGCCGCTTTTGGATCGGGGTCGGGTAGACATGTGCCAGTTGCCGAGTGGACGTCGCCGATGATCTCATCACGGGCGGCGACGGCCACGCGAGAAGGCGTGGCCGCTTTTGGGCGGGCGTCGCTTGATCAGTGATCACGCACCACGACCTAAAAAGCTTGGGTGAGTCCAGCCGACTCGACTCGACTCGCGCGCGCTTTTCGGTCGGCCGGTCGTTATTTCAGGTCGGGTTGCAGCTTTTGCGTCGGCAAAACATGAGTAACCGACTCGCGCACTCCTCTCCTCCGGATTATTACTCCCTTCGTTTCTTTTTAGTCTGCATATAAGGTTTGATCAAAATCAAGCTTTGTAGAGTTTGACTAACTTTATATTAAAAAATATAAACATTCATAATATGAAATCAATATTATCAGATGCATCATAAAACATATGTCCATACTATATAGTTTTAGTATTATAGATGTTCATTTTTTTTAATATAAATTTAGTCAACTTTGTGTAGTTTGACTTTGACCAAATCTTATACGCGGAATAAAAAGCAACGGAGGGAGAGCTGGTGGAGAGCCGAACAGGCCCTTATATTTAGAAATGGAGGGAGTAGAATTAAAGCAAGGAGGACCTAACTAAGGAGGAAGGTTTGTATAAGCGTGTGTTCAATTTGCTTCCTTCTTGTGAGCTTCCGGCGATGCATCCCAGCTGCAGCGTGAACTGCTCCCTGGCCGTCCAGAGACGAGCTAGAGAAGCCACGCAGCAACGGCGTCGAAAAAAAGTCAGGGTACCAGTAACGACGACACAGGCTTTATTGCTTGCTTCAACCACCAACAATGCCACGAGACAGTGCTTCAGGACGGTACAGGTACAGACAGTCTCAGACTCGAGGACAAGTCACTGGTACAGAATCTATCTGTGCTGTATATGATGTGAGGAAAAAGCCCGGAGCTGACGGCGAGCACTCACGTGAAGGAGACCTTGATGCCCAGCAGGGCCATGAGCTGGGCCACGAACTCCGGGTGCGCCGGCCACGCCGCGCCCGTCACCAGGTTGCCGTCCGTGAAGCACCGGTGGATCGGGTCCGGCTCCAGCCACGTCCCCCCGCCCAGCACCACGTTCAGCTTCACCGCAGGGTACGCCGTGCACTTCCGACCCTGCATATATCATCACACAGAACAGCAAGGGTTAAATCAGTTTCGTGCTTCCATCTAGTCGATGAGCAACATAGAGCACCCACAGTTCCTTCTAGAACAACATTTTACATACGATGATGATATATATCAGGTGTTGCGACAGACAGACAGACAGACAATTGGGTTTTGTTTTGTTCAGAGCAGAACGGACTATAAGCAGGAAGGTTGGAACTGATGCAGGGCAGGACAAGCTAGTTAACAGATATCAGTTATCACGTACCTGAAGAACCCCAGCAGCAGCCAGGATCTGCTGCCCGTGGCAGATCGACGCGACCGGCTTCCCTTTATCCATGAACCCCTTGGCCAAGCTGAGCACCTTCTCGTTCAGTGCAAGGTACTCAGGGGCGCGCCCACCGGGAATCACAAGCGCGTCGTAGCTTGAAGCGTCCACGCTGTCAAACGACGCGTTTAGAGCGAAATCATGACCGGGCTTCTCGCTGTAAGTCTGGTCGCCCTCAAAGTCATGGATGGCAGTTGGGCACTTGTCCCCAGCGCCCTTGTCGGGGCAAACCGCATCGACATGGCAGCCAAGGGCTTGCAGGGCCTGGAACGGGACCATCACCTCATAATCCTCCATGTAATCCTGTTTAGTATGTTATTAAATGGAACAGGTTCAGCACAGTGGTTATGATTTATGAAGAAAATGAGAAACAATGTTTACAAGGAGGAACATGAACTGAATTGACTAGGGCAGAAAGCATTACCCCGCAAAGGAACAGAATCCTTTTGTCTGCGCCTGCGACGGAGCCTCCAAGTGCTTTCACAAACAGGCTGATGAATTCAGGGTGACCGTCGTAAGCCGCTGCAGTGACGAGATTACCATCAACGACGCATTTCTTCATAGTGTCAGCTTCAACCCACTTGGCCCCAGCAGCAACCAAAACTGGCTTGACAGCAGGATACGCGGTGCATGTACGGTCCCTGACAACTCCTGCTGCTGCCAGAATCAGCTGTCCATGGCAAACTGATGCAATAGCCTTCTTAGCGTCAGAGAACTTCCTAACTAAGGCAAGCACTTTTTCATCCATCGCAAGGTATTCTGGTGCACGGCCTCCAGGAATTACCAATCCATCATATGCAGCAGCGTCAACCTCATCAAATGAAGCATTAAGTGCAAAGTTATGACCTTTTGACTCTGCATATGTCTGCATCATATATACAGAAGATAAAATTAGTGCAGACTTTTAGGGCAGTACTATGTCACAAAGATTTGAGGTACCATCACACTCATAAAAAGAACCACCAACATAGCTGCTTTCTTAAAACCAACCATTCCACACAGATTAGATGATATTCCTTGCCAATTCAAGAGTATGCTAGCAGAACTGCAAGAAAAATTTATGTGACAACACAGGGACCCCTATGACCAAGTATTTACACAGGAGCAATACCTTTTGGAGAAAACAGGGCTAATAGCACAACAATGTGGGAAAAGAAGAACGGAAACAGATAAACAGTTCAACAGATATTCAACAGCTGGAATTGTTCAAGATGTACTGATGAGTAGAAAGTACTACAATTCAGTTGTGACCACGGTAGGTGAAGTACAAAATCATCTGTGTATTTCTTCATTACGTATCCTTTTATGTCAGACATGTACACACTAACACTGATTCAGTGCATAATTAAGACTCAAGTGTATGTAAGAGAGGTAGAACTGTAGGAAGAATTAGTATGATAGTACAATACACGGACCACTAAGATCAAGGTGTACTGATGAGTAGAAAGTGCTAAATTTTAATTGTGAGCACGGA
The DNA here is from genome assembly GCF_003073215.2 of Triticum urartu. Lineage (NCBI taxonomy): Eukaryota > Viridiplantae > Streptophyta > Magnoliopsida > Poales > Poaceae > Triticum > Triticum urartu. The sequence continues at coordinate 731,292,765 of NC_053023.1, read as the reverse complement.
AGATGACATGTGAAACCACCTGTTTAGTTATTCATTATATAACTGTGTACACACCAACACTTAAACATTCAGTGCTTATTTAAGACTCAAGTATATATAAGAGAAGTGGAACTGTAGGAAGAAATATGTTACTCCCTCCGTCCCGAATTACTTGACGCAGAAATGGATGTATCTACACGTATTTTTAGTTGAGACCAAGTATTTAGACAGGAGCAATACCGTCCAGAGAAAATTAGGGTAAAGTTATGACCTTTTGAGTCAGAATTTGTCTGCGTGGTGTATCCACAAGACAAAATTAGTGTAGGGCTTTTAGAGCAGAATTATATCAGAAACAGTTAGCATACCATCACACTGATAAAAAGAACCGCCAGCATGGCTGGTTTTTACAACTGAGCATTTGAGACAAATTAAAAGTTCCGTGTATATGCAATACAGAGACCCCTAAGATCAAGTATTTACACAGGACCAACACTGAGAAAATAGACACAACAATGTGGAAAATGGAAAAATCAGATAAGGAGTTACAAAGATAAACCAAGCTATATATTTTTTAGATTGTTCAAGACGTATTAGTGAGTAAAATATACAGCATTTAAGGCCTCCTTTGATTCACAGGATTTTCCTAGGAATTTTGCAGGATTGACATCCTCTGGAATTTTCCCTTTACATGTTGTTTGATTCATAGGATTACATTCCTCAGGAACCAATCCTATAGGAACTTCCTAGTTCATTTTCACAGGAAAACAAGCATGAGGTTGGACTTCATGAAAAAAATCCTCTGTTTTGCTACCCGACGTAGTATTTCAGTGGACAGTACATCATATTCCTGTACATTTTCTATTCCTACGCTTTCCAAACCCTGTGAATCAAAGGAGCCCTAAATTGTGAGCACAGTGGTGGAATGTGAAACCATATGTGTAGTTCATTAGATAAATCCCTCCTTTCATATCAAGCATGTACAGACCAATATTTAAAATTCGCCTAAACAAAAAAGATCCAATGACCAACTTTAGTTTTAAGCATTAATCAGGGGGAATGCATAATTAGAAAATCCAAGCAGAATTTCGAGTAAAAGAAAATTATGATAGCCTCAACAAGTACTGAACGAAAAGAAAATTATGACAGCACGTGTCAAGAATGCTCTTATATTATGGGACGGAGGGAGTATTTGATAGACTTGTTACTTGAACACTAACCAATCATGCTTGCATATTAAAAAATGCACAAACTACCAACTCCGAACAGCTGCTTCCATTCATCTAGTCCATAATATGAAGGTGTAATTGTTGGTTCAGTATACCTACAGCATACATACGCCCTCATTTCAGTACATCTACAACACAACTGCATGTAAGTGCCATTACCCTACTCCCTCAATGTTGCATTGTACTGTACTGTATGAGCTGTACGATTTTGTTTTAGACATATTGACTTAATTATGAGACCGAGACTGTAAAACCCTGAACAAATTTGTACGACCATCCAATTACATAGCATTAAATGCCGAGGGGATGCTCAAATTTGTACAGCCATCCAGTGGATGTGAACATGGCATCTGGATAAGCTGGGAATGTTTTGTAGAGTAATGAATTATGCGCTGTTACACCATTTCATCTGTTCAAACGATGATGGCTTCCTACAGACAGTTACCACAGGGGTTTCCCCCTTACAGAACACAGGCTGACTTAGAGAATTTCGTCTTAGAGATTAGTCAGGTCGTGTGCACTTTACAAACAAAAGGAATTCGTGTTGCATAAGAATGCATCTCCCAAACTAACTGGCCGTGTTAAATGATTAAATCTGTCCTGCTCTTCTCACTACTCCAACCCGGCCAAACCCTATCCACTGGAACATACAGTACCAACTACACAGAAACAGCAGACGGGGGAAACTGATCCGAGGACGCACCTGGTGGCCGATGGGCTTGTGGACGGCGGTGGGGCAGGCGTCGCCGGCCTTCTTGCCGGGGCAGACGGCGTCGACGGACACCCCGTACGCCTGCAGCGCCTGGAACGGGACCATGGCCTGATCCACCCATCCATCGACCCAAGAAAGAAACCAGTTAACAAGCCGGAATCAGGACGCAGGAAACGAAGTAGTGGTAGAAGGGGAATCGATTTGATCTGTGCACAGAAGGGGAGGAGGATAAGATGGAGACCTCGTAGTCCTCCATGTAGTCTCCGCAGAGCAGGAGCACCCTCTTGGCGGCCATGGCGGCTGACACTCCCCAACGCGCACGCGAGACGCTCCGGATTTCGCCGAGTTCCCTCCAACCAAAGCCTGGACTGGACTGTCGACTCTGGAAGCCTCTCCTCTCCTCGGGACGGGACGGAGCGAGCGGCCGGCGCTATATGCCACGGGAGAGTCATCCAGAAGAGCCTCCGTTCCATCATAAAAATTGTTTTTTTTTTCTTAACTTAAAAAAAACAAATTTTGCTTTTTTATGCATTTTCCTTTTCTAGAGAAAATGCATTAGTATCCTCTCTCTGAAACTATAAAGGGTATTTTGATCCAACGTCTGCACATTTTCACTATCCTGAAACTATCTCATCTTACCACCATTTGACATTCGAACAGATGGTATCTTAACACTATCCAAGATAACTAATTCGGGACAGAGGTAGTATATTATACTGCTAGTACATGCTTAACGTGCGAGCACATGATCAGCAAGATCTGCCAGGGCAGCAGCATGTGAGCTCTTAGATTGCCCTAATACACTAACAATCTCGTGGCAAGCGAGATCGGATTATATCAAATTATTTGTGTACTGTCATATCTTCCAAGTTGCTGGTTTGCCCATGGCCAGTGCAAAAATAGCCAAAACTCTTGATTCCATCACCTACATTATACTCAACTTGTGTCCCGATTGGATCATTTGGCATCGCACAAGATCAGGAATTATACTCAGTTGACTTCCAACTGCAGACAGATAGTCATGGATAGATAAACTAGTACTACAACCAACAGCACCACTGATCCCCACCCAGATCCAGATCCAGTTATAAGCTCAAAGAATGAAGAGCAGGTACTTATTCAGATAGATGTGCTCATCACAGAAACATGATCAGCAGGTACTCCCACACTGTCACAAATAAACTCATGAAGCAAAATGATTTCGCAATCAAATATATCCACACATGCATCCAGGCAAATGGAGCTTAGAGAATCAAAGCTTTTTTCTTCTGTGAAGGAAAGGAAAGGATGCCCTCCAAGTTGGAGGGGGGTGTTATATTATCCATCTCAGGCACAAAAATATCAATGGGGTATCATCATGTTAGTAATCAAACTAATACAATACAGAGTTCCAGGATACGCTCAACAAAGTGCAGCAGCTGTTTTTACACGTAAAGATTACTTTCTCATTTATCCAATAATCATCTACCTCGCTCAATGCCTGACCTATATTTATAATATCAGTTATCGCTCATAAGCCCCGGGAAAGACCAGGCCTTTTTGGCGCTATCAACTTGAAACACAAACATGGAGCGCCACAAGAATTCATCCAAGAGGATCAATCACTAGAGGGGAAATCAAGCATTTCAGCCTGGCCTGAAGAAGCGCCAAGAAAATCAAAGCCAGAAGCTCAAGAGAAGACGACCCCGACTTTCCGGGCAAAATCATCGTCGTCCTCAAACTCTTCCTCGTCGTCTTGATATGCATTCTCATCTTCGGATTTGTACTCATAGCCTTCGGTCGCCTCATACTCCGACTCCCCCTGCCTCTGCTCATAGTTATCAGCCTCTTGATTTTCCACTTCAATCATATCTTCAGCCTCAGCTTTGTCACCGTGCGACGAAGATGCAGGGACCTGGCCTTCCTCTTTATATTCTTCATCACCTGATCTACTCTTGCATTCTTCAGAACTGATAGTGTTGTCATAGCCCTCCTTCTCAGCTTCAACCAGAGATTCAGCCTGCCTGTGAGAGACCGCAGCAGATTTATCTTCTTTGACATTGTGGGCAGATGAGCCATTGCCATTGCCGCATGCAGCCTGTCGTTTCCTCTGTAAGATGACGCTGAGAGGCGTTGGGCCTTCAAAATCAAGAGATGCTTCAGATTGAACACTTCCATTCGCCTTCCGAGACTCCGGACCAAAGTCTTTCCGGCTGGCGAAGTTGAGTGAATCTGTTACATTCCGTCTCGAATGCTTGCCATCAGCAATCCTGGCACTTGAAGCACGTTCGCTTGATCTCTGCCTGATCCTCTCTTGATGATGCCCTGCCTCCCGATGCCTGCCACCCTGAATATCCATAGGCACAACCGGAGACAGCCTGTCCCGGAGTTGTCTTCTATCTCGCTCTCTCTCGGAGCGAGCATCTACTCTATCAGGTGATCTTCCAGGAAGCTTTATTCTGCCTTGCAGACGGGAGCTTAGGGTGCTCCCTCGAGGGCCCTGATGGCGATCTCTGTGTGTACGGTGACCATCATATGCCCTTTCCCTGTAGCGGTCATCCCTCCGACGCGACTCTCCACTGCGTTCTGGGCTGATGCCAGGAGACCCATTTATTTTTCTCCTGCGGAGCCGGTGACGTAAATCTGATCCATCTATCTCGACAGGACCAGTCTCTCTCTGCCGAGACCTCCTTTCTGAATAGGAAGGTCTGTCCAAGTTCCTCTCAGAAGATGTTCTACGACGTTTCCTGTCATAGCCATCATACATTTGTCCGGTCGGTCCTTGCTCACCCATTCCGTTGAATAGCTCTCTTTCATGATGAGGCTGGATTTCAAAATCAGCCGGAGCATATTCATAATCTTCTACTGGATATATATCCCTTCCAAAATCGTCAGGGTCGTGCATATAAGCACCAGCATCTGCATCATTGGCCACAAGAACATCAAAACCAGGCGAAGACTCCCCCAATAAGTCATCAGCATCTCTACTGTCCTCGGGCATGTCATCCTGAGGAGGTGTATGGTAAGGTTGATTCCAATCTTGCATAGGATCAGTTTCCACAGGAAGATTGTTCTGATAGCACTCAGGATGATCCTCGCCTGAAGAGGTTCTGAAACTTTTATTCACTGCTGGCATGCTGTTTTGTACGCTCCCTGACTTGGGCAAAGATTTCACTGCACTGGAAGCTAGTTCAGCTGGTATAGCAGCTGCAGCTGTCCTGGCAAAATTCCCTGCAGCCCTATTAACTGACTTGGACCTGTCGTCACTTATTGGGCCACCTTGCTGAATTAGATGATTTGTCTGAGCAAACTCCTTGACACCCAAAAATTCATTCTTTTGGGTCTGAGGCTGCTCCAAAGGAAAGGAAGAAACCTTCGCCACCTGTTCTGGTGGATTATTGCCAGCGGGCTGCGGTCCATGGGAAAAGGGGCATTTATCTCCTTTGATGCAGTTCCCTTTCTGAAAGTAATAGCATGGGACCATCTGCTTGCCCGAGTTATAAGCAGCATAGTGTGAAGACACTGCAGGTATTCCAGGAGTTGAAGCACCAAACATACCATCAATTGGCTGGTCAAAAGTAGAGAAAACAGAATTAGACTTCAGATAACAATTTCAACTGATAAAATGATAAAATGTCAAAACGAATTAAGACCATGACTTGAATCACTACAGGGGTTTGTATAATCATGCCTTGTTAGTTACTGTTAACAGAATATAAATATGATAATTATTGATGCCAGTTGCTCACAGATATTACAAGAGGTTTTATGGTGAATAATAATCAGCAGGGAAAATAAAGGAAAGGAGTATTACCGGATGGCGAAATGAACATTTTGGATTCAAGCAATTGCCATTTAACCAGTAGTAACAGTCTCTAGGGTTCATCCGGGCACCCTCACTGTGACGAAAATCACATTGGTTCCCCTGAAAGAAAGAACAAAGCAAGGTCAGCGAAAATGATTCTCACTGGTAACTAATAACCAAACTCTGGCAGTAAGAAATCATGGTCTGTAATGCATACTGTAGCATGATCTGAATAATGTTCTACAAAGAGATGGACTTAACAATATATAAACTATACAAACTGAAGCACAGAAATTTAACAGATAAAATCTAATAGCAAAGTAGGAATCAGACACAAGTTTTGAAACAAGGTCAATCTTAAGCGCCCCAAGGATAATTAGCTGGTGCGGACATAAGCCCATTACAGCATTTACACCACATAGGGTGTTCCAAATTGAAGATAGAAAAGACCTATGTGGACATAATACATTAAGATCCTACGCGTACAAGCACTAAATGAAGCAAAAAAAAGGCATAACAGAAGAAGAAGTGTTACTTTCTGGAGTAAGACACTAGTCAATTAGGCATGCCTGAATTGCAGGATGTTTCAAAGGTACAAGACTAAAAGCAGGTACCCACGTCTAAATACATAGTTGTTACAGGTTGACATTGAGCAAGCATTCACCCTTTACATACAAAAACAAAGTTTATCAGAACTATTGTTGTTGTAATCTGGACATCTGTTATTGGAGTAACATATTCTTTTCAAAAGAGATGTTGAGGTCTTCAGGACCAAACGAAAATTTCAGACAGGGGAAGCATAACCCTGTTGGGCAATAACATATTCCTATCAGGAAATCCTCCCCATGAGCCAGGTAAAATCTACATCTTGGGCAAACAGACGTCGTGATTCATGTTGCCACCTTGTCCCCGCGACTAAAAGGGGTATAATCAAGGCAATAGTCAATTTGTTGGGGGCGCATTCAACCTAATGATGCCTCAAATGGGTTGTCTTCACCGTCAATTAGGATTAGGATTAGGTATAGGTATAAGACTGCCGTCCCAATTCCCGTCTAGCAAAAGGAACATAACTTGACCAAGCCCTAGCATCGGAAACCAAGAAAGATGGCAATTCACGTCCTACACATCGGCAAAGAACATCGTGGATACCCGGGCGATCTTGGGTCGCGAAATCTTTCTCTCCGGTGCTTAGCCCAGATGGGATACCCTACCCGCGACTCGATTCCCGGACGAGATTACGAGCTCCAATCGCGTGAATCAAGACCGCCGCGCCGCACGAAGCGGGCTAGCTTGGAAGGAAGGGAAGGGAAGGGAAGGGAAGGGGAGGGGAGGGAGGAACGGGGGAGCAATCGGCGGGCGGCACATACCTTCTTGCAGGTGAGGGGCGAGGCGAGGAAGTAGATGCAGTCGGTGTTGCGGCGGAGCGCCTCCTCCTCGGGCGTGAGCGGCTTGGCCTCCGCCGGGGCGGCGCCGTCGGCCTCCATGGCCCCCGTCGCGGGCGAGCCTCCCCCTCCTCCTCCGGCGGCGGGAGGACGGCGATCGCGGCCCGGGGGGGGGGGGGGGGGGCTGGGGTCGGGCGGGGCGGGCGGCGGCGCGATGATTGGATGGGATCTACGGCCGCGCAGGTTAGGGTTGGAGGGGGAGGGGGAGGGGGCGATGCGCGGGCGGCCTTGGCTGGCTGCGCGTCGCGTGTGGACTGCGTTGGGTTGGAGGCGGACTGCGGGGTACAAACAAACTCGAGACAAATATAAAGGGAGGGGGGTAGGGGACGGACACCGTCCTAGCCTTTTCTCTCTTTCCTCTTCTCTTCTCTCCAATTTTGCTTTGCGTTTCTTTCCTCTTTCTCTCAATTTTGTGATGATTCTTATATACTCCTACCATCTAGAGAGTAGTAGTGTATATGTTTAAATTTAGTCAAGGTTAACAAAGTTTGACTTGAAAATAGAGAGACGTGACGGTGGGCGCGGGTTGCGGTTTTTACTGCCCGTCGATACGTGGTGGTTACGTCGGTGCTGGTCCCACCAAACCAATAAACCCGGTATATACATTTACGTAGGTGTTAACAAAATTAAAACTATACCGTCGGCACTTATTTTGGATCAAAGGGATTAGCATTTTGCAGCTTGATTGTCATTTTATGTTGTAGTTTAGAAAAACTATGGCTTCTCTTGAATTTTAGTGGGCCGAGTGTGCGAGGATGCGGGTCGATAGATAGTTATTGGATTTTTCTCGCAACATGAGGTAACGGCGGATGAGAAGGTAACTTCCCCAATATCGTGACATTGAGTGTAGTATCTTCGTCTTTACACACATGTAGGCGGGAGTGTACTATTTTTTTCACCTTTGCAGGCAGTTAGGTAGGAGTGTACATTTTGAATGTACATCATCTTCATCTCTCCATTCAGGCAGGTAGGTGGGAGTTCACATTTCTAAACCGGCATACATATAACTCCACTCCCCGTAAATGGGGTGTAACCAGCCTCCCTTGAGTATGTTGAACTTGGATGATTCTTACTATAGCATCACGTAACGGTTACATTGGTAGTTGACTACCCATTGATGCATAGTTACATTTTTTTTTGGTTTTGACTGGGCAATGAACTCGAATATGCACACATTTGCAGCTCTGAGTCTCAATCTGAAGAACATATTTTTGTCTCTATTTTCACTCCCTAATTGGGGCTTGAACAAATCTTTGGCTCTTTCCACCTCTTGCACTAACATCTTCTCCCTAATGATATGTTGGGAAAGTTGCTTCCAATTAGGACCAATCCGACCAAGCGCCTTTGAAAATGCTTTGAAGTCATCATTGATTGCGTTGAAAGGGATATTTTTCTTATACATCCATCTAGCCAAACACTGCCCTACTAAATAACTTCTCTGCTTGTCAATAATTTCATTGATAGTTTGTTGCAACTTGTTCTTTGCCAATGGGATGGACGGATCAATTGGATGCACATATTGATCCGTAGGACCTGTCTTATGAGATCCACCTTTCCCAATTGAAGCAAGCTCTTCCTTGTTGTCGTTATCCTCTCCAACCTCATCAATCTGTTTGTTCACTTCAGCTCTTAGTTCTTCTTCATGTTGTTGCTTCAACTTCTTCTTGATCCTTGCTGACTCACATGAATCCTTGCATCTTTTTTTGATGTTCTTTCGTGGCCACCGCGCAACTCGCAACATGACCTCCAACTTGACCAACATGTTGCTTCAATCTGCTTATCCCTGCACCCATCTTTTTCCACACAACTTGCATTTCACCCTTCATAAGTCATCATGATCACAGAATACTCCATACTCCCACCGATATGTCTCCAACGTATATATAATTTTTTTTATCGTTACATGCTATTATAGTATCAATCTTGGATGTTTTATATGTAACTATATATCATTTTTTGGGACTAACCTATTAACCTAGTGCCCAGCGCCAATTGTTGTTTTTTGCTTGTTTTTTGGCCTTTTAGGAAATCAATATCAAACATAACTTGCATTTCACCCTTTGTAAGTCGTCATGGTCATAGAAGACTCCAAACCCCATATCATATGAATTTCACTTCAAAGATGGAGCATTTGCAGTGCTAGAAAGAAGCCACATATATATTGCTACATCTATACCAATATAAAAGACCCAAATGGGCAGATCCAATTAATCTCGGTCATCAAATCATGTCAATCCAATGACCTAGACTGCTTCAATGTCGAGCACTCAACACGTTTAGCATGCAGTTAATTCCATGCCAAATATAGTGCTAATCACATTGTGAGTCCATGTGGTGATACCCTTAATTTTGTGATGATTATATTGCCAATGTTTTTGCTCGCTTTGAGAGTTATTTTAGTGGGGTTGCAAATCCCAGTTTGTTGGATCAAGGACCTGATCTATTTTATGTGACTTATCTGGATGGCGTTGATTGTATTAAACTGTTAATTTGGATTGACTTGGGTCAAGCTCAGGAAGTTTGTGCTCGCAATAGTTGCTTGTTTCCATTGTGTGCAGGTTCCAATGAGTGCGACGGTAGTCGACAACGAGGATGGTTGGCATAAGGCTTGAAGAGCTAAGATGTGACCATGGATGTTGTGCGGGATCGTGCGGCTCAAAGCAACGCACAAGTTTTGGACAAGGACTATATGGAGGCAAACGAGAAGACCATGTCAAGTGAAGGTTATTTTGGTATGTTTACCAAAATCCACTAAGAAGCAAACCAAGAGAGTGATTGTGGTGTTGCTTAAGAGTGGAAAGTGTTATTTACAAGTGGCTAAGTAAAAATGGCTATTTGTTTTAGTGTTTTGGGCTTGGTCCATTCGGTGGGAACCATGGCCCATTCAATGGCGGTGGAAGGTTGATCCAGCCTTATATGTAAGCTGCTAGGTTTTCTCTTGGTGGAAGACAGAGTAGCCGCCGCTAGGAGGAGAAAAATAGAGCAGCCGCCGCACATTTGAGAGAGAGCTTCCTGTGTGGGATTTAGCCTATGTGAGAGAGGTTTGTAACTCCAGAAATCTGAGAAATAAATCCTCAAATTATTTCCAGCCTTGCTATTGTTGAGGTCTGCTGTTTGTCCTTGCAAATCTCGTTTTTCTGCTGTACTAATTTTGTCCCTGCGATTCCTTGGCTATAATGGGTTTTCCGTGATGGAAAATCATGTCTAAATTCATATGCATCCATCCCTAGCCTTAAATCCGGTTGTTGTTCAATTTATTCATGGGTTCCTGAGGATGGCGCAAGATTTTATCTTTGGTGATTTATTTTGTGCGAGTTCATACTGAGTTCGTCCTCTGTTCTTGTTTCGATTTGGGGTCGCTGTATTTCTAGCAATTTTCTTGGCGTTCTCTGTCGAACGGAAGAGCATCCGCTGATGCTACTGGCTCGCTCCCTTCTATTTTTATGCTTGGCGTAATTTTCTCAGGTTTTAATTCATCTTCAGCTATCTGTCGTTCGTCTTTAGGATAGCAGAGTTGGTCAGTCCAAATCGGTAGAACCAAAATCGTGGATTTCAGTTAGTTGCTAGTCTAGCTGCTGTATGTGCTACAGATTCTCGTCTAGTGAAATCAGCTCCAGGCAGTGTAGTTCTTCTCCATTGAAAAAGTATTATGCTAGTACATGCAAGTTAAGTACTATTGTCTTGTGCTAGTGCGTGTTAGTCTTTTGGGTTAAGTAGCTCCCATTTGATTAGCCTATAACCTTGCCGTGTAACCTCTTAGTCTAATTAAGCACTAATTTTTCCAGTACACTTTTCCGGTGCTTATTATTCTTTGAGCTCTCAAGTCAAGATTTCAGAATTGTTGGACTAGTTTCAGTCTGTTTTGACAGACATATTTTGTTTCCGCTGCGTATTCCTCTATTCCGAGCATCATAGTTTTTCCGTAACTATCGTGCAAAAAATTTAAGAGGTTAAATTTTTCAAGCTCGTCATTCAACCCCCCTTCTGACTCCCGGCATTCGATCCTACACACATGATAACACGCAAAATAATATTCTACTTAATATCCACATGCACTTAATATACTTCCAAATTAACGTGCATTGCACGTACACATTGACTAGTATCAACAAATACACCACATTAGACAAGCATCAGCAGCATATAAGCAGCGAGTAAGAGCAGCATATAACATAGCAGCAGCATCAGTAAAGAAGAGGCAATAAGCAACAGTAGCATCATATAGCATAGAGCAGGAGTAGTATATAGCAAATTAGCACATTTGCAAATGAAATCATCATAGATCATACAACCAAAGAGTGGAAGAGGAGAGGACAGAGCAATACCTTGCTGCTAGCGGACGCCATGGACTGGATCTGAAGAAATTGGGGGAAGGGGCTGCTTGGGGAGAGGGGATGGCGACCTAGAGTCATGCTGCTGTTGGTGATCTCGGAGTGAGGGAGGGGCACCATCTGGAGTCGTGCTACTACTGGTCTTAGAGGGAGGGAGGGGCGGCAACCTGGAGTCATGCTACTATTGGTCCCAGAGAGAGAGAGAGGGGGGGGGGGGGGGGGAGGGAGGGGGCGGCAACCTGGAGTCATGCTGCTAGTGGTCTTGGAGAGAGGGAGGGGCGCCACTTGGAGCCGTGCTGCTATTGGTCTCGGAGAGAGGGAGGGGGCTACAACCTAGAGTCATGCTGCTGGTGGTCTCAGAGAGAGGGAGAGATGGAGGGGGCGACAACCTGGAGTCATGCTGCTACTGGTCTCAGAGAGAGGGAGGGGCCAACAACCTGGAGTTGTGTTGCTAGTTGCTACTGGTCTCGGAAAGAGAGAGGGAGGGGCGACAACCTGGAGTCATGCTGCTACTGATCTCGGAGAGAGGGACCAGCATGAAGGAAATATGCCCTAGAGGCAATAATAAAGTTATTATTTATTTCCTTATAATCATGATAAATGTTTATTATTCATGCTAGAATTGTATTAACCGGAAACATAATACACGTGTGAATACATAGACAAACAAAGTGTCACTAGTATGCCTCTACTTGACTAGCTCGTTAATCAAAGATGGTTATGTTTCCTAACCATGAACAATGAGTTGTTATTTGATTAACGAGGTCACATCATTAGTTGAATGATCTGATTGACATGACCCATTCCATTAGCTTAGCACACGATCGTTTAGTATGTTGCTATTGCTTTCTTCATGACTTATACATGTTCCTATGACTATGAGATTATGCAACTCCCGTTTGCCGGAGGAACACTTTGGGTGCTACCAAACGTCACAACGTAACTGGGTGATTATAAAGGAGCATTACAGGTGTCTCCGAAGGTAGATGTTGGGTTGGCGTATATCGAGATTAGGATTTGTCACTCCGATTGTCGGAGAGGTATCTCTGGGCCCTCTCGGTAATACACATCACATAAGCCTTGCAAGCATTACAACTAATATGTTAGTTGTGAGATGATGTATTACGGAACGAGTAAAGAGACTTGCCGATACGAGATTGAACTAGGTATTGGATACCGACGATCGAATCTCGGGCAAGTAACATACCGATGACAAAGGGAACAACGTATGTTGTTATGCGGTCTGACCGATAAAGATCTTCGTAGAATATGTAGGAGCCAATATGGGCATCCAGGTCCCGCTATTGGTTATTGACCGGAGACGTGTCTCGGTCATGTCTACATTGTTCTCGAACCCGTAGGGTCCGCACGCTTAAGGTTACGATGACAGTTATATTATGAGTTTATGCATTTTGATGTACCGAAGGTTGTTCGGAGTCCCGGATGTGATCACGGACATGACGAGGAGTCTCGAAATGGTCGAGACGTAAAGATTGATATATTGGAAGCCTATGTTTGGACATCGGAAGTGTTCCGGGTGAAATCGGGATTTTACCGGGTTACCGGGAGGTTACCGGAACCCCCCGGGAGCCATATGGGCCTACATGGGCCTTAGTGGAAAGGAGAAAGGGGCAGCCCAAGGTGGCTGCGCCACTTCCCCCTCCCCTAGTCCTATTAGGACTAGGAGAAGGTGGCCGGCCCCCCTCTCTCTCTTTCCCCCCTTGGGAATCCTACTTGGAATAGGATTGGGGGGGGAGTCCTACTCCCGGAAGGAGTAGGACTCCTCCTGCGCCTCCCTCCTTGGCCGGCCAGCCTCCCCCCCTCTACTCCTTTATATACGGAGGCAGGGGACACCTCTAGACACACAAGTTGATCCACGTGATCTATTCCTTAGCCGTGTGCGGTGCCCCCTGCCACCATATACCTCGATAATACTGTAGCGGAGTTTAGGCGAAGCCCTGCTGCTGTAGTACATCAAGATCGTCACCACGCCGTCGTGCTGACGGAACTCTTCCCCGACACTTTGCTGGATCGGAGTCCGGGGATCGTCATCGAGCTGAACGTGTGCTCGAACTCGGAGGTGCCGTAGTTTCGGTGCTTGATCGGTTGGATCGTGAAGACGTACAACTACTTCCTCTACGTCGTGTCATCGCTTCCGCAGTCGGTCTACGTTGGGTACGTAGACAACACTCTCCCCCTCGTTGCTATGCATCACATGATCTTGCGTGTGCGTAGGAATTTTTTTGAAATTACTACGAAACCCAACACAGCAACCTAGAGTCGTGCTGCTGCTGGTCTCGAAGAGAGGGAGGGGGCGGCAACCTGGAGTCATGCGGCTACTGGTCTCGGAGAGAGGGAGGGGCCAACAACCTGGATTCATGTTGCTGCTGGTCTCGGAGAGAGGGAGGGGCGGTGACCTGGAGCCATGTTGCTGCTGGTCTCGGAGAGAGGAAGGGGCAGCAAGCTTGAGCAGGAGGAAGCTCGGAGAAGGGCGGCGACGACTACTGCAGCCTCCTTCAACAAGGGAACGAGAACGAGGGAATGAGAGAGGGGAGAGTGAGAAGGGAGGGAACAGGCTGACATAAAACACCCAAATTGGGGGGAGGGGGCGAGGAGGGAATGGGCCAAAATTTCTCTCTCCAATTATCCGGGTTGCCTTGGCTTGACAACAAGTTAATCCGCTAGACCAACTAACACAATGGATAAGACTTTATCGCATTCGCGACCTACGGAACCAGGATTAACTGGTCGATCACTTTAAATATCGGCCGATATTTAGAGCAGTGAGTCTAACACATTTTGTTTGGTAATGTTATGTGACGAACGTTCACTAGGGGATGGTCTCAGCGAACGCCCCACAGACCATGGAAGGTGGCAGCTTTTGAATGAAAATGCACTAACATTAAAGAAATGACATGTTTTTTGTCAACAATGCCATCCCCAGACGCTAAAACTATCGGGATAGCAGTTTGCAAATGCCAGCCTAGCTGGCGAACATTTCCCAGTTAGAAGGGTCCCTACAGTGACTTTGTAAATCTCAAAATGATATGCCGGTTCAGTCTCTCGAAGATGCTCATAGGCGTAGGATGTACATGTGTGCGTTCATAGAAGTAAGTGTATGCGTATATATATGAATGCTTGCGTTTGTACTGTGTTAAAAAAACACATCCTGAGTTCACTGACATGTGAGGTCAGAACCACGTGTCAATGAGAAAAGTCTCGTAGTACAATCAAAAGGCGTGCTATTTTTTGTCATGCAAAGCTACGAACATTGCATTTTTCTATACTACTTATAAAAAAGCAAACTTAATCTTCTCTAAATGACCCCACAAATGGACACGAACTCATTATCACCACTGGATTAGACCCGCTAAACTTAATCTAACAGTTAAACTTAATTTAGGAGTAATAATTTATTCTTTGTATGCACTTAGTAATTTAGGTTGACTCACCATACTCCACCTCCACCTTAGAGGATAGTAACAAACTCCACGCCCCATGCGGGCAACCCCTGCAATCACGCACGACAGCAAAAAAAAAAGAAACTGCCCGTCATCACCGAAACAACCTAGAGAAGGATGATTCTTCTTTCTCGACCGCCAAGGCGATGGATTTCTCCGGTGGGGCCAGCGGGGATGGGGCATAGTGAAGCTATCGGAGATGTATTGGAGCGCACGGAGGCTGCTGCTCTCGGCCCACGTCGAGCGGCTTGCCTCGGTGCCGCTCGTCGGCCCGGCGGACCCGGCGACAGCTGATGGGTGTGGAGGGAGGTGGGGTAGTTCCAGTGCATGTGTGTGCTGATGGACCGGCTCTAGCTCTCAATCCCTGCCAAGGGCCAGCGTGACCTCTGGAAGAGGTGAGGATGCCCTTCGATGAGCCTGGGCAAAGCCTTTGAATCAGGACATGCAATTTGATCCAGCGATTAGCAATTTAACCATGGTGTTTACATATTATTTAATGGAGAATGGTTGGATCTAGCTCTGCCCCTGTTTCCTTCGCAGATTGATTTGGTATTTGCGTCGGTATTGACCCTGTCGTCATGGTTGTTTGTGATTGTCGCAGGTTTGGTCCAGGCATGGTTGGTGATTCCCAGGGTTGCCGGTTTTGATCTGTGCTGTCCAATGATTCTGTTATTACAGTTGAAGGCGCCTGTGATTGGGGTGCAGGCCAGACCTGAGGGACAACCAACAGAACATGCTTGAGAAGACGATGGCACCCATCATGCAGTCGTTCCATGGGATCGTGACCTGCATTGAGATTTCAGTGCTCTGCGCTTCGCCAGACCAATATCAAAAAGACCCCCATTGTATCAATTTACATTGCTAACACTTTATTATGTCAATTCGTTGATTGTTCACAATGACACTGGAATCCTTAAAATATTCGCGCAGTTTCTCAGCCTCACGTAATATTCCAACCATGCATATTTTTTGTAATTTTGTTTGTTAATTAGAGTTCTAGATACTATGCTCGAGTAGAATATGTTTACTATAACTGATTATTTGGGAATCACAGGTGCAAGTCTTCTACCATCCGCAGTGTGAGGGTTTTGAAGCAGATATTCATTCTACTATGTGACAATGACAAGGATGGTATGTACTATTCTTTTTGTACTTGAGACTCTTAGATTTTCAGTGGAGTTTTAGTTTCTCCTGCTGAGATCTTTTTTTTAAAGGGGTGTTCACCCCGGCCTCTGCATCAAAACAAT
The DNA here is from genome assembly GCF_003073215.2 of Triticum urartu. NCBI lineage: Eukaryota > Viridiplantae > Streptophyta > Magnoliopsida > Poales > Poaceae > Triticum > Triticum urartu. Next base: position 731,276,583 of record NC_053023.1, on the reverse strand, counting down.
GCATAGGGCCATGATTATTAATAAGCAAATGGTCTTACGCAAGTGTTCCTGTCTCAAACAAGGAACAAAAAAAGTCTCACGAAGAGCTAAAAAGTAAAAGAGAAGCCACAACCGGCTGGCAAAAACGATAGGAACTAAATGCCTATCCTACTACATGACCGTCATCCAAACCGATTGAAAATATCCCGGGCTACCATCTCCCATCGGATAGATTCAGTAACCAAATGCTCCCTGGCCTCCGTCAGAGTGAGTAACGACTGTCGTGGTTCTAAGTCTGATAGTAGAATGGGGAGGGTAGGAATGTAGAGGCAAGATCCTAACTATGGAGGAGTTGTACACGCGAGTTTTACAAACTCAGGCCCTTCTCGGAGGAAGTAACAACCCTACGTCTCGGAGCCCGGAGGCGGTCGACTGGATTATATGTGTGTGTGTTACAGAGGGTGTGAACCCTTGTCCCAGAGGAGGGGGGTGGCTTATATAGAGTTCGCCAGACTCCTCCCGCCCTCAATTACAAAGGGTTTAAGGTACATAAAGATGGGGACATTACTAGTAACGCCTGCAATAAAGATACATAATGACCATTAAAGCTATGACTTAATTCCCGACCGTTGCAGAGTGGAGTGGCTCTAGATCTTCTGGTAGTCGAGTGATTGTCCATACGGTCGAGTGTCTTCAAGGTTTTTGAGTGGAACATAGCTTCATGGTCGAGTGGATGATGATTTTTCTTCGAATGATTTTGGTTCTTTTAGAGATGTCCTTGGGGAGGGTATCTTGGACAGATCCATGACCCTATCCTAGGTACATAGCTTCATCAATGACCACATACGGATCAACGCAGTGGCTCGGAAAATAACCTGCAAAAAATTAATATTTGTTGCTGTGTTAAAGACCAAATCATTTCTGCAGTTCCAAACTGCCCATAATAAAGCACATACTCCTACACGAATGTGTCTCGCTGTTGCGAAATCTATCCCATCAAGCCACGTCCCAAATAACGTGTTGATAGAGATCGGAGGAGTGATGTTGAAAGCTATGTGAACCGACCGCCACAGTATTTTTGCCAGAGGGCAATCCAGAAAAAGGTGTTTGATAGACTCATGTTGGTTGGAAAAGCTATATCTCGTAGATCCTGTCCAATTGTGTTTTGCCAAATTATCCTTAGTTAAAATAACTTGTTTATGCACAAACCACATAAACACTTTGATTTTCAAAGGTACTTTGACTTTCCAAACATGTTTTGAACGAGGAATGACGCTAGAGTTGATTACATCCAAGTACATGGATTTGACTGAAAACTCTCCATTTTTGGTTAGCTTCCAGCATAACCGATCGAGCTATTGAGACAGCTGAACATCCATCAAACGTCTCACAAGATTGAGCCAGACTTCCCAACAGTTTCCCACTAGCGTCCTCCTAAAGTGAATATTGAGCGGAGTAGACTGGAATACTGAAGCCACATATGCATCTGTACGCTGAACAATGCTATACAGAGACAGATATTGGAGTGCGAGGGGTGTGTCCCCTAGCCATGTATCCTCCCAGAATCTTGTAGTGGTACCGTTTCCAACTACGAACCTCGTCCTGTTGAAAAAGAGTGATTTGCCTCTCATCAATCCCTTCAAAAAGGAGAATCAGTCGGCCTCACTGTCACCTAGGACAAGGTCTTGGAGTGAAGGTACTCCTGCTGAGATCGTACACTTGATGTTTATACTATGCATTCAAGCTATTCCCACACCTAAGGTTTGATAGTGTGGAATCTTATTTTTCCTGTACTGTGATTACTATATGCACTTATTTGCGTGTTTTCTCACTTTTATTTGTCTAATCGGCATTCTTTAGAAATAGGGCAACAAGATCAGGTATATGATTTGATGTTCGTAGTGGAGAAGAGTTGTGAGAACCTGCAGTTGCTTTGTTTTATTTGTATGGACTATGAACCGACCGCGTCTTTTCAGTTCTTCCCTTCCTAGCTCTTAGGTTACATGTTAATTATGAACTGACATAAGCAAAATATATAGTCCTGAGACGAGGAGCCTCATGTTTTAGACGGTCATTTAAGCACATTAGTAGTGCATTCCTAGAACTGTTTTTTGCTTATTTTTACCTATTAACTAGGATGAAGATGTATTTTCTTCTTATAAGAACTACACATGCATTGCACATGTACGCTAACTATGGATCAAAGTGTGAGATGTGAATCTATACTACTTATAAAAGAGCAAACTTAATCTTCTCTAAACGCACCCCACAAATGGACACGAACTCATTATCACCACAGGATTAGACCAGCTAAACTTAATCTAACAGTTAAACTTAATTTAGGAGTAATAATTTATTCTTTGTGTGCAATTAGTAATTTAGGTTGACTCACCATACTCCACCTCCACCTTAGAGGATAGTAACAAACTCCACGCCCCACGCGGGCAACCCTTGCAATCACGCACGACAGCAAAAAAATAAAAGAAACTGCCCGTCATCACCGAAACAACCTAGAGAAGGATGATTCTTCTTTCTCGACCGCCAAGGCGATGGATTTCTTCGGCGGGGCCAGCGAGGATGGGGCATAGTGAAGCTATCGGAGATGTATTGGAGCGCACGGAGGCTGCTACTCTAGGCCCACGTCGAGCGGCTCGCCTCGGTGCCGCTCATCGGCCCGGCGGACCCGGCGGCAGCTGACGGGTGTGGAGGGAGGTGGGGTAGTTCCAATGCATGTGAGTGCTGATGGACCGGCTCTAGCTCTCAATCCCTGCCAAGGGCCAGCGTGACCTCTGGAAGAGGTGAGGATGCCCTTCGATGAGCCTGGGCAAAGCCTTTGAATCAGGACATGCAATTTGATCCAGTGATTAGCAATTTAACCATGGTGTTTACATATTATTTAATGGAGAATGGTTGGATCTAGCTCCGCCCCTGTTTCCTTCGCAGATTGATTTGGTTTTTGCACCGGTATTGACCCCGTCCTCATGGTTGTTTGTGATTGTCGCAGGTTTGGTCCAGGCATGGTTGGTGATTCCCAGGGTTGCTGGTTTTGATCTGTGCTGTCCAATGATTCTGTTATTACAGTTGAAGGCGTCTGTGATTGGGGTGCAGGCCAGACCTGAGGGACAACCAACAGAACATGCTTGAGCAGACGATGGCACCCATCATGCAGTCGTTCCATGGGATCATGACCTGCATTGAGATTTCAGTGCTCTGCGCTTCGCCAGACCAATATCAAAAAGACCCCCATTGTATCAATTTACATTGCTAACACTGTTGGAGATATGCCCTAGAGGCAATAATAAATTAGTTATTATTATATTATATTTCATTGTTCATGATAATCGTTTATTATCCATGCTAGAATTGTATTGATAGGTAACTCAGATACATGTGTGGATACATAGACAACACCATGTCCCTAGTAAGCCTCTAGTAGACTAGCTCGTTGATCAATAGATGGTTACGGTTTCCTGACCATGGACATTGGATGTCGTTGATAACGGGATCACATCATTAGGAGAATGATGTGATGGACAAGACCCAATCCTAAGCCCAGCACAAGATCGTATAGTTCGTATGCTAAAGCTTTTCTAATGTCAAGTATCATTTCCTTAGACCATGAGATTGCGCAACTCCCGGATACCGTAGGAATGCTTTGGGTGTACCAAACGTCACAACGTAACTGGGTGGCTATAAAGGTTCACTACAGGTATCTCCGAAAGTGTCTGTTGGGTTGGCACGAATCGAGACTGGGATTTGTCACTCCGTGTAAACGGAGAGGTATCTCTGGGCCCACTCGGTAGGACATCATCATAATGTGCACAATGTGATCAAGGATTTGATCACAGGATGATGTGTTACGAAACGAGTAAAGAGACTTGCCGGTAACGAGATTGAACAAGGTATCGGGATACCGACGATCGAATCTCGGGCAAGTATCGTACCGATGGACAAAGGGAATTGTATACGGGATTGATTGAATCCTTGACATCGTGGTTCATCCGATGAGATCATCGTGGAGCATGTCGGAGCCAACATGGGTATCCAGATCCCGCTGTTGGTTATTGACCGGAGAGTTGTCTCGGCCATGTCTGCATGACTCCCGAACCCGTAGGGTCTACACACTTAAGGTTCGATGATGCCAGGGTTATAGGGAAAGTATGTACGTGGTCACCGAATGTTGTTCGGAGTCCCGGATGAGATCCTGGACGTCACGAGGAGTTCCGGAATGGTCCGGAGGTAAAGATTAATATATAGGAAGTATGGTTTTAGCCACCGGAAGTGTTCCGGGCATCACCGGTAGTGTACCGGGACCACCGGAGGGGTCCGGGGGTCCATCGGGAGGGGCCACGGGCCCCGGAGGCATACATGGGCCAATAGTGGGAAGGGACCAACCCCTAGGTGGGCTGGGGCACCTCCCACCAAGGCCCAAGGCGCCTCCAAGAGGGGAAGGGGGCAAACCCTAGGGCAGATGGGCCCTAAGGCCCACCCCAGGTGCGCCTCCCCCTCTCCCCCTTGTGGCCGCCACCCTAGATGGGATCTAGGGCTGCCGCACCCCTTGGGGTGGGAACCCTAGGTGGGGGCGCAGCCCTCCCTCTCCCCCTATATATAGTGGAGGCAAAGGGGCAGCCCAATACACGAGATCTTCTCCCGCGGTGCTTGGCGAAGCCCTGCAGGATTGCCACGCTCCTCCTTCACCACCATGCCATCGGGCTGCTGCTGGATGGAGTCTTCCCCAACCTCTCCTTCTCCCCTTGCTGGATCAAGGCGTAGGAGACGTCACCGGGCTGCACGTGTGTTGAACGCGGAGGCGCCGTGGTTCGGCGCTTAGATCGGAATCAACCGCGATCTGAATCGCTACGAGTACAACTCCTTCATCCGCATTCTTGAAACGCTTCCGCTTAGCGATCTACAAGGGTATGTAGATGCACTCTCCTTCCCCTCATTGCTAGATTACTCCATAGATTGATCTTGGTGATGCGTAGAAAATTTTAAATTTCTGCTACGATCCCCAACAGTGGTATAAGAGCCAGGTTTATGCGTAGTTTCTATGCACGAGTAGAACACAAAGCAGTTGTGGGCGTCAATTTTGTCAATTTACTTGCCGTTACTAGTCTTATCTTGATTCGGCGACATCGTGGGATGAAGCGTCCCGGACCGACCTTATACGTACTCTTACGTAAGACTGGTTCCACCGACTGACATGCACTAGTTGCATAAGGTGGCTAGCGGGTGTCTGTCTCTCCCACTTTATTCGGATCGGATTCGATGAAAAGGGTCCTTATGAAGGGTAAATAGAAATTGGCATATCACGTTGTGGTTTTCGCGTAGGTAAGAAACGTTCTTGCTAGAAACCTATAGCAGCCACGTAAAAACTTGCAACAACAATTAGAGGACGTCTAACTTGTTTTTGCAGCATATGCCTTGTGATGTGATATGGCCAAAAGGATGTGATGAATGATATATGTGATGTATGAGATTGATCATGTTCTTGTAATAGGAATCACGACTTGCATGTCGATGAGTATGACAACCGGCAGGAGCCATAGGAGTTGTCTTAATTTATTTATGATCTGCATGTCAACATAAATGTCATGTAATTACTTTACTTTATTGCTAAAGCGTTAGCCATAGTAGTAGAAGTAATAGATGATGAGACAACTCCAAGAATACACGATGATGGAGATCATGGTGTCCTGCCGGTGACAACGATGATCATGGAGCCCCGAAGATGGAGATCAAAAGGAGCAAAATGATATTGGCCATATCATGTCACTATTTGATTGCATGTGATGTTTATCATGTTTTTACATCTTATTTGCTTAGAACGACGGTAGCTTAAATAAGATGATCCCTCACTAAAATTTCAAGAAAAGTGTTCCCCCTAACTGTGCACCGTTGTGAAGGTTCGTTGTTTCGAAGCACCACATGATGATCGGGTGTGATAGATTCTAACGTTCGAATACAACGGGTGTTGACGAGCCTAGCATGTACAGACATGGCCTCGGGACACATGCGAAACACTTAGGTTGACTTGACGAGCCTAGCATGTACAGACATGGCCTCGGAACACGGAAGACCGAAAGGTCGAACATGAGTCATATAGAAGATACGATCAACATGAGATGTTCACCGTTGATGACTAGTCCGTCTCACGTGATGATCGGACACGGCCTAGTCGATTCGGATCATGTTTCACTTAGATGACTAGAGGGATGTCTATCTGAGTGGGAGTTCATTAAATTAATTTGATTAGATGAACTCAATTATCATGAACATAGTCTAAATTGTCTTCGCAAATATGTTGTAGATAAATAGCTCACATTGTAGCTCCCTGTTTCAATACGTTCCTAGAGAAAGATTAAGTTGAAAGATATTGTAAGCAATGGTGCGGACTAGGTCCGTAGTCCGAGGAGTGTCCTCACTGCTACACAGAAGGCTTACGTCTTTGATGCACCGCTCGATGTGCAAACCCCTACAACATCGTCTGTGGATGTTGTGAACACCTGACAGACACATCCTGATGACTACATGATAGTTTAGTGCACCATACTTTACGGCTTAGAATCGGGATTCCAATGATGTTTTGTATGCCATAGAACATATGAGATGTTCCAAGAGCTAAAATGGGATTTCAGGCTCATGCCCGTGTTGAGAGGTGTGAGACCTCTGACAAGTTCTTTTGCCAACAAGATGGAAGGGAATAGCTCAGCTAATGAGCGTGTGCTCAGAATGTCTGGGTGCTACAATCACTTAAATCAAGTGGGAGTTAAACTTCCAGATAAGATAGTGATTGATAGAGTTCTCTAGCCACTATCACTAAGCTACTAGATCTTCGTGATGAACTATGACATGCAAGGGATGGAGTTGATCCCGAAGCTGTTCGCGGTGCTTAAGACCGCAAAAGGTAGAAATCAAGAAGGTGCATCAAGTGTTGATGGTTTAACAAGACCACCGGTTTCAAGAAGGGCAAGGGCTAGAAGGGAAACTTCATGGATGGCAAACCAGTTGCCGCTCCAGTGAAGGAACCCAAGGTTGAACCCAAACCCGAGACTAAGTGCTTCTATTATAAGGGGAACGGTCACTGGTAGCGGAATTACCCCAAATGCATGGTAGATAAGAAGGCTGGCAACTTCAACAAAGTATATACGTGTTATTAATGTGTACCTTACTAGTACTCCTGGTAGCACCTGGGTATTGGATACCGGTTCAGTTTCTATTATTAGTGATTTGAAGCAAAAGCTACGGACTAAACGGAGACTGGCTAAGGGCGAGGTGACGATGTGTGTTGGAAGTGTTTCCAAAGTTGATGAGATCACCATCGCACGCTCCAACTGCCTTCGGGATTAGTATTGAACCTAGATAAATGTTATCAGGTGTCTATGTTGAGCATGAATATGATTAGATCATGTTCATTGCAATACGGTTATTCATTTAAGTTAGAGAATAATGGTTATTCTGTTTACATGAATAATACCTTTCATGGTCATGCACCCTATGTGAATGGTTCATTGAATCTCGGTCGTGGTAATACACATGTTCACGCCAAAAGATGTAGAGTTAATAATGATAGTACCACTTTGTTGTGGCACTGCCGCTTAGGTCATATTGGCGTAAGATGCATGAAGAAACTCCATATCGATGGATGTTTGGAGTCACTTGATTTTGAGTCACTTGACACATGCAAGCCATGCCTCATGGGCAGGATGACTAAGACCCCGTTTTCAGGTACAATGAAACGGGCAAGTGACTTGTTGGAAATCATACATGCAGATGCGTGTGATCCAATGAGAATTGAAGCGTGCGGTGGATATCGCTATTTTCTCATCTTCACGGACGATTTGAGTAGATATAGGTATATTTACTTAATGAAGCACAAGTCTGAAACATTTGAAAAGTTCAAGCGATTTCAGAGTGAAGTTAAGAATCATCATAACAAGAAGATCAAATTCCTATGATCTGATCAATGAGAATTTCTGAGTTATGAGTTTGGAAAACACTTAAGACATTGTGGAATTGTTTCATAGTTGAAGCCACCTGGAACACCACAGGGTAATGGTGTGTCCGGACGTCGTAATCGAACTCTATGAGATATGGTGCGATCTATGATGTCTCTTACCAATCTACCGTTTTCATTTTGAGGTTATGCGTTAGAGACAGCTGCATTCACTTTAGATAGGGCACCATCTAAGTCCGTTGAGACGACGTCGAACATTGGTTTGGCAAGAAACCAAAGTTGTCGTTTCTTAATGTTTGGGGCTGCGATGCTTAAGGCTTCAGCCGGAGAAGCTCGAACCCAAAGCGGACAAACACATCTTCATAGGATACCCAAAGGTGACAGTTGGGTACACCTTCTATCTCAGATCCGAGGGCAAATTGTTTGTCACTAAGAACGGGTCCTTTCTCGAGAAGGAATTTCTCTCGAAAGAATTGAGTGGGAGGAAGATAGAACTTGATGAGGTTGTCGAACCTTTACTTCAACCAGAGAGTGATGTTTTCTATGGCACCTACGTCTGTTGAAGAGGAAGTTAATGACAGTGATCATGAAGCTTCGGATCAAGTTGCTATCGAACCTCGTAGGTCGACAAGGATATGTACTACTCCTAAGTGGTACAGTAATCCTGTCTTAGATATCATGTTGTTAGACAACAATAAACCTACGAGCTATGGAGAAGCGATGGTGGGCCCGTATCCCGACAAATGGTTAGAAGCCATGAAATCCGAGATAGGATCCATATATCAGAACAAAGTATGGACTTTGGTGGACTTGCCCGATGATCGGGAAGCCATTGAGATAAATGGATCTTTAAGAAGAAGACGGACGTGGGCGTTAATGTTATCGTCTATGAAGCTCGACTTGTGGTAAAGAGTCTTTTCACAAGTTCAAGGAGTTGACTACGATGAGAATTTCTCACCCATAGCGATGCTTAAGTCCGTCAGAATCATGTTAGCATTAGCTGTATTTTTCGATTATGAAATCTTACAGATGGATGTCAAAACAAGTTTTCTTACCAGTCTTCATAAGAAAAGTTGTATGTGATACAATAAAAGGTTTTGTTGATCCTAAGGATGCTAAAAGGTATGCTGGCTCCAGCAATCCTTCTATGGACTAGAGCAAGCATCTCGGAATCGGAATATATGTTTTGATGGAGTGATCAAAGCTTTTAGGTTTATACAATGTTTGCTAGAAACTTGTATTTACAAGAAAGTGAGTGGGAGCACTACAACATTTCTGATAAGTATATGTGGATGACATATTGTTGATTCGAAATGATGTAGAATTTCTGGAAAGCATAAACGGTTGTTTGAAGAGTGTTTTTCAAAGGAAGACCTGGATAAAGCTGCTTACATATTGGGCATCAAGACCTATAGAAATAGATCAAGATGCCTGATGATACTTTCAAAGAACGCACACCTTGACATGTTTTTGAAAGAGTTCAAAATAGATCAGTCAAAGAAGGGGTTCTTACCTGAGTTGTAAGGTGTGAAGTTGAGTAAGACTCAAAGATTGACCACGGCAGAAGAAAGAGGAAGGACGAAGGTCGTCCCCTATGCTTTTGTCATAGGCTTTATACGGTATGCCATGCTGAGTACCGCACCTGATGTGTGCCTTGCCACATGTCTGGCAAGAGGGTACAAAGGTGATCTAGGAGTGGATCACCAGATAGCAGTCAAAATTATCCTTAGAGGAATAAGGAAATGTTTCTCGGTTATGGAGGTGATAAAGAGTTCAACATAGAGAGTTACGTCGATGCAAGCCTAACACCTATCCGGATAGCTCTGAGTAGAGATACCGGATACGTATAATGGAGCAATAATTTGGAATAGCTCCAAGTGGAACGTGGTAGCAGCATCTACGATATGACATAAAGTTTTGCGAAATACATAGGGATCTGAATATGGCAAGACCCGTTGACTACAACCTCTCTCACAAGCATAACATGATCAAACCAAGAACTCTTTGAGTGTTTATCACATAGTGATGTGAACTAGATCATTGGGTCTAGTAGACTCTTGGATGTTGGTCACATGGCGATGTGACCTGTGAGTGTTAATCACATGGCGATGTGAACTAGATTATTGACTCTAGTGCAAGTGGGAGACTGTTGGAGATATGCCCTAGAGGCAATAATAAATTAGTTATTATTATATTATATTTCATTGTTCATGATAATCGTTTATTATCCATGCTAGAATTGTATTGATAGGAAACTCAGATACACGTGTGGATACATAGACAACACCATGTCCCTAGTAAGCCTCTAGTAGACTAGCTCGTTGATCAATAGATGGTTACAGTTTCCTGACCATGGACATTGGATGTCGTTGATAACGGGATCACATCATTAGGAGAATGATGTGATGGACAAGACCCAATCCTAAGCCCAGCACAAGATCGTGTAGTTCGTATGCTAAAGCTTTTCTAATGTCAAGTATCATTTCCTTAGACCATGAGATTGTGCAACTCCTGGATACCGTAGGAATGCTTTGGGTGTACCAAACGTCACAACGTAACTGGGTGGCTATAAAGGTTCACTACAGGTATCTCCGAAAGTGTCTGTTGGGTTGGCACGAATCGAGACTGTGATTTGTCACTTCGTGTAAACGGAGAGGTATCTCTGGGCCCACTCGGTAGGACATCATCATAATGTGCACAATGTGATCAAGGAGTTGATCACGGGATGATGTGTTACGGAACGAGTAAAGAGACTTGCCGATAACGAGATTGAACAAGGTATCGGGATACCGATGATTGAATCTCGGGCAAGTATCGTACCGATGGACAAAGGGAATTGTATACGGGATTGATTGAATCCTTGACATCGTGGTTCATCCGATGAGATCATCGTGGAGCATGTGGGAGCCAACATGGGTATCCAGATCCCTCTGTTGGTTATTGACCGGAGAGTTGTCTCGGCCATGTCTGCATGACTCCCGAACCCGTAGGGTCTACACACTTAAGGTTCGATGACGCTAGGGTTATAGGGAAAGTATGTACGTGGTCACCGAATGTTGTTCGGAGTCCCGGATGAGATCCCAGATGTCACGAGGAGTTCTGGAATGGTCCGGAGGTAAAGATTAATATATAGGAAGTATGGTTTTGGCCACCGGAAGTGTTCCGGGCATCACCGGTAGTGTACCGGGACCACCGGAGGGGTCCGGGGGTCCACCGGGAGGGGCCACGGGCCCCGGAGGCATACATGGGCCAATAGTGGGAAGGGACCAACCCCTAGGTGGGCTGGGGCGCCTCCCACCAAGCCCAAGGCGCCTCCAAGAGGGGAAGGGGGCAAACCCTAGGGCAGATGGGCCCTAAGGCCCACCCCAGGTGCGCCTCCCCCTCTCCCCCTTGTGGCCGCCACCCTAGATGGGATCTAGGGATGCCGCACCCCTTGGGGTGGGAACCCTAGGTGGGGGCGCAGCCCTCCCTCTCCCCCTATATATAGTGGAGGCAAAGGGGCAGCCCAATACACGAGATCTTCTCCCGCGGTGCTAGGCGAAGCCCTGCAGGATTGCCACGCTCCTCCTTCACCACCATGCCGTCGTGCTGCTGCTGGATGGAGTCTTCCCCAACCTCTCCTTCTCCCCTTGCTGAATCAAGGCGTAGGAGACGTCACGGGGCTGCACGTGTGTTGAACGCGGAGGCGCCGTGGTTCGGCTCTTAGATCGGAATCAACCGCGATCTGAATCGCTACGAGTACAACTCCTTCATCCGCGTTCTTGCAACACTTCCGCTTAGCGATCTACAAGGGTATGTAGATGCACTCTCCTTCCCCTCGTTGCTAGATTATTCCATAGATTGATCTTGGTGATGCGTAGAAAATTTTAAATTTCTGCTACGATCCCCAACAAACACTTTATTATGTCAATTCGTTGATTGTTCACAATGACACTGGAATCCTTAAAATATTCGCGTAGTTGCTCAGCCTCACATAATATTCCAACAATGCATATTTTTTGTAATTTTGTTTATTCATTAGAGTTCTAGATACTATGCTCGAGTAGAGTAGGTTTACTATAACTGATTGTTTAGGAATCACAGGTGCAGGTCTTCTACCATCCGTAGTGTGAGGGTTTTGAAGCAGATATTCATTCTACTATGTGAAAATGACAAGGATGGTATGTACTATTCTTTTTGTACTTGAGACTCTTAGATTTTCAGTGGAGTTTTAGTTTCTCCTGTTGAGATCGTTTTTTTTGAAAAGGGGGGTTCACCCCGGCCTCTTCATCAAAACGATGCATAGGGCCATGATTATTAATAAGCAAATGGTCTTACGCAAGTGTTCTTGTCTCAAACAAGGAACAAAAAAAAGTCTCACGAAGAGCTAAAAAGTAAAAGAGAAGCCACAACCGGCTGGCAAAAACGATAGGAACTAAATTCCTATCCTATTACATGACCGTCATCCAAACCGATTGAAAATATCCCGAGCTACCATCTCCCATCGGATAGATCTAGTAACCAAATGCTCCCTGGCCTCCGTCAGAGTGAGTAACGACTGTCGTGGTTCTAAGTCTAACAGTAGAATGTGGGGGTAGGAATGTAGAGGCAAGATCCTAACTATGGAGGAGTTGTACACGCGAGTTTTACGAATTCTGGCCCTTCTCGGAGGAAGTAACAACCCTACGTCTCGGAGCCCGGAGGCGGTCGACTGGATTATATGCGTGTGTGTTACAGAGGGTGTGAACCCTTGTCCCAGAGGAGGGGGGTGGCTTATATAGAGTTCGCCAGACTCCTCCCACCCTCAATTACAAAGGGTTTAAGGTACATAAAGATGGGGACGTTACTGGTAACGCCTGCAATAAAGATACATAATGACCATTAAAGCTATGACTTAATTCCCGACCGTTGTAGAGTGGAGTGGCTCTAGATCTTCTGGTAGTCGAGTGATTGTCCATACGGTCGAGTGTCTTCAAGGTTTGTCGAGTGGAACATAGCTTCATGTTCGAGTGGATGATGATTTTTCTTCGAATGCTTCTGGTTCTTTTAGTGATGTCCTTGGGAAGGGTATCTTGGACAGATCCATGACCCTACCCTAGGTACATAGCTTCATCATTAGCCCCCGAATGGATCAGGGTTTGAGTGAGGAAGGAGTTGAGAACACTTCCGACTCATTTTTCGTGTTATGAGTATATCTTGTTCTGGGTCAATGAACTGAGGTGACGACACCAACTTCTTTTTCAGTCGCCTTGATCCATTTTTAGTTTTTGTCAAGTGAACTTTTACTGAAAAAGTTTTGGGTGATGATGTGGAGGATGTCTTCTGTCTGACAAGTTGTTCTGCTGTCCACGGATTTCGCGGGATTTGAATTTTGGGAAGCGCACCGGGCAGGGGAGGCCACGGTAATCGGGACGGATTAGGCAGGTCGCCTCGATCCCCGTGCCACCTTTTTTGCCACGTATCGTGCGCGTGACTGTTGCGGGATTTCATAAGATCGTCCGGGCCTACAAGTCAGTCACTCGGAAGTGTCCTTATAAAAGGCACCGGACCGGGCTTTTGAACAGTGCGCCCTCATTCTCCTTCTTCCTCCTCAGATTTCTCCGCCGCACCTGCTTTTGCTCTCGGCGTCGTAGCCCTGCTCGGACTCGATTCGCTTCCATGGGGAAGGAGAAGACGGTGGCGTTGGGGCGTGCAAAGAAGGCGACGGCGAAGGCGAAGGGGAAGAGGACCAGCCGGGGTGGATCCTCGTCACGGTCCGGCCTGCCGCCTGGCTGGATCCAGGGCGACTTGATCCGCTCGACGATCACCCAAGACGACATCGATGATCTGGTTGAGGGGGGGACTGATCCCTCATCAATCGGCGCGGCTCCCGGGGAACGAGACCGAGCCGCAGCCGCAGGAGGGTGAGTGCGTCCTCCTTGCCACTCATGTCGACTGCGGGTTTTCCTTGCCTCCCCACCCTTTCTTTCGTGGTTTCTTGAACTTCTTCGGGGCTCAACTCCACCACTTTACTCCAAACACCATCGTGTATCTCGCTGCTTTCGTGTCCATGTGCGAGAATTTCTTGGGCTGCCGACCGCACTGGGGTCTCTTCAAGCACATATTCACGTGCCGCTCCCAGATGGTCAAGAAAGCCAACCCGAGTGACAAGAGGACGCACGTGATACAGATGTGCGGGGGCCTTGGAATTCAAATGAGGAACAAGAGCACCTTCCCAGCTATGGTCCTTCCCGACTAGGTCCGGGGCTGGCAGTCGACCTGGTTTTACTGCAAGGACCAGCCGACCCCGGGTCAGTCGACTGGACTTCCCCCCTTTTCCTTGGCTCGAGTGGAGAAGCCCTCCTCCTTGAGGGTGATCCCGGAAGAGAAGGCGCAGGTGAAGGTGTTGGTCGAGCGGGTCGTCCAACTTGTCCGCGACGGAGTGACTGGTATGGACCTGCTGGAGGTCTTTCTCAGTCGACGCATCCAACCACTCCAAGCCCGTGACCATCCAATGTGGATGTACTCGGGACTCGAGGACTCCACTCGGATCCACCCGGAGGACGTTAGCGAAGACACGGTGGAGAAGTGGCTGAGAGGAATCACCGGGAACAAAGATAATCCCCGGGGTCTAGGAGGGTGATTCCATTCGACCATTTGCGCCAGCCGGAACAGGTATGATTCTGCATTGCCAAGTATCTTCTTGATTCACTGTGTAACATCTTGTTGACGGTCGACTGTATTTCTTTTGTTCATTGTCTTTTCAGGCTCTTATTGATATGTACTCGATGCCCAATGGGGTGCAGGAGCAGAATGTCGAGGAAGGGGCGAGCGGGGGCGAGAGTGGCGAGTGGCACTCGGATGCAGAGGAGGACGAGGAGAGCGACGACTCGAGTGATGAAGAAGAGGTCGACTCGCCTCCTCGCAGAGAGAGGAGGTCCAAGCATGCTCATGACCCGGCGAGCACCCCTGACCTGGCAGCCGCACCGACTGGGCAATCTTCGAAGCGCCCTCGGACGTATTCTCCGGTGCCGACTGAGAAGGTATCGAAACAGCACAAGATTGCGCCGCCTCCTGTGCCGAAAGCATTGAAGGCCACATCCTCCAAACCACCGAAGGCATTGCCCAGAATCAAAATGACCATCCCCACCATCTCTGGGTAATCATCTGACCTGATCTTTCGGTCGACTCGAGCAAGAGAACATAACCGACTGAATGTTGACATTTGCAGTGCTGCTACATCTGGAACTTCTTCCTACCAATACCGAGACGAGAAAATGGAAGACGCGATTACCTCCAACCCAGGTAGAACTCTCATGATCTTGTTCTTGATTATTTGGTCGATTAAATTCTGGCGATTCACTTTGGGTCGACCGGTTTATTTGCAGCCCCACCCAACGTCATCGAGCTTCCAGATGATGATGAAGATGTGGCCTCTAGGCCCAGAAAGAACAAAAAAGTAGTAGCTGGCAAGACGTCTCAGCAGGGACCGATGACAACACCAACTGTCCAGCAATCTGAAGATGCAGGTGGGGCCTCTGTAACTTTTGTTGTCCCATTGTCGAGCGAGCGCCCTGCACCGTCGATTGTACCAGTGTTTTCTTCAGTCGTCCAACCTCACGCTTCGGAGCTCCAAGCTGCCGCACCTGGGTCATCTGCCCCTTCTTCACCAACTACCATGTTCCGGAAAGCTAGTCGGCCGCGGCCGCGGAGGCCATCCGTCAGGCTAACGTGATGATGGAGCGGATGAAGACGGTGCACGAGAACAGCCAGGCTGCTTACGATGCCAGCGCGGCTCTCCGGGACAATGTCCAGGTAAGTAGGCTTTAGACTGACCTTGTTCTATTATGATATGCTACCTGAAATATTTTCTTTCATACAATCTCTTATTGTTTGCATCAAATATGTACACCCATGATGTCTAGTACACAACCTTCTTCTTGTAGACGTTGTTGGGCCTCCAAGTGCAGAGGTTTGTAGGACAGTAGCAAATTTCCCTCAAGTGGATGACCTAAGGTTTATCAATCCGTAGGAGGCGTAGGATGAAGATGGTCTCTCTCAAGCAACCCTGCAACCAAATAACAAAGAGTCTCTTGTGTCCCCAACACACCCAATACAATGGTAAATTGTATAGGTGCACTAGTTCGGCGAAGAGATGGTGATACAAGTGGTATATGGATAGTAGATAAAGGTTTTTGTAATCTGAAAATATAAAAACAACAAGGTAATTAATGATAAAAGTGAGCATAAACGGTTGCAATGCTAGGAAACAAGGCCTAGGGTTCATACTTTCACTAGTGCAAGTTCCCTCAACAATACTAACATAATTGGATCACATAACTATCCCTCAACATGCAACAAAGAGTCACTCCAAAGTCACTAATAGCGGAGAACGAACAAAGAGATTATGGTAGGGTACGAAACCACCTCAAAGTTATTCTTTCCAATCAATCCGTTGGGCTATTCCTATAAGTTTCACAAACAACCCTAGAGTTCGTACTAGAATAACACCTTAAGACACAAATCAATCAAAACACTAATGTCACCTAGATACTCCAATGTCACCTCAAGTATCCGTGGGTATGATTATATGATATGCATCACACAATCTTAGATTCATCTATTCAACCAACACAAAGGACATCAAAGAGTGCCCCAAAGTTCTACCGGAGAATCACGATGAAAACATGTGCCAACCCCTATGCATAGGTTAATGGGCGGAACCCGCAAGTTGATCACCAAAACATACATCAAGTGAATCACGTGGTATCCCATTGTCACCACAGATACGCACGGCAAGACATACATCAAGTGTTCTCAAATCTTTAAAGACTCAATCCGATAAGATTACTTCAAAGGGGAAACTCAATTCATTACAAGAGAGTAGAGGGGGAAGAAACATCATAGGATCCAAATATAATAGCAAAGCTCGCGATACATCAAGATCGTACCATCTCAAAAACACGAGAGAGAGATCAAACACATAGCTACTGGTACATACCCTCAGCCCCGAGGGAGAACTACTCCCTCCTCGTCATGGAGAGCACCGGGATGATGAAGATAGACACCGGAGAAGGATTGCCCCCTCCGGCAGGGTGCTGGAACAGGTCTAGATTGGCTTTCGGTGGCTACGGAGGCTTCTGGCGGCGGAACTCCTGATCTATTGTGCTCTCCGATGTTTTTAGGGTATATGGAGATATATAGGCGGAAGAAGTACGTCAGGGGGGCCACGAGGGGCCCACGAGGGTGGAGGGCGCGCCCAGGGGGGTGGGCGCCCCCCTGCCTCGTGACCTCCTTGTAGGTTCCCCAACGTGCACTCCAAGTCTTCCGGGCTTCTTTCCTTCCAAAAAAGAGTTCCGTGAAGTTTCAGGTCAATTGGACTCCGTTTGATTTTCCTTTTCTTCGAAACCCTAACACAGGGTAAAAACAGGAACTGGCACCGGGCTCTAGGTTAATAGGTTAGTCCCAAAAAATGATATAAAAGTGTATAATAAAGCCCATAAACATTCAAAACAGTAGATAATATAGCATGGAGCAATCAAAAATTATAGATACGTTGGAGACGTATCAACCCACTGGGTGTTTTGTTGTCTTTGGTATTTGCGCTCTTCCACTCGGCCTGGGCAAGTGGGATCTGAACCGGTGGGGGCACGCTAAGTGCACCCACTGGTTGTAGTCCTCGAGACCGCAGTCGACTGCAGGCAGTCGACTGGGGTCTGAGTACTTTTTACTTTCTTTTCTTCCACTCGATCCGGGCGGACCGGTCGAATGGGATTTGAACCAGTGGAGGCACGTCAAGTGCACCCACTAGGTGTAGTCCCCGAGACCGCGGTCGACTGCTGGCAGTCGGCCGGGGTCTGAATAGTTCTTTTCTCTCTTTTTTTACTCGACCCGGGCGGACCGGTCGAGTGGGGTCTGAATCAGTGGGGGCACGCTAGTGCACCCGCTGGGTGTAGTCCCCGAGACCGCGGTCGACTACGGGCAGTCGGCTGGGGTCTGAGTAAACTTTTAAGTTTTATTCACTCGGAAGTAAATAATCTTTGATCTTGTCGATGTACATGTCTTTTGCCTTCTGCAAAAATCGTGTACTCTCATTTCTAAGTTTGCCGAATTTGAGGAGAAGCAGAGGCAACTCAACCTCGACTTGGAGCTGGCCCAACAAAAGTTGAAGAAAGCTCAAGATGAAGCTGCTGGTATGGAAGGTAACTGCCTATCGACTGTTCACATCGATCGTCTTTTAAGATATTTCTTCGATCTCTTGTTTGATCCGATTGCTTCTTTTGCAGAGAAAATGAGGTTGGCTCTGGAGAAGAAGGACTTGGACCTTGCAGCTGCGTAGAAGGAAGCTCAAGATAAGACTGCCCTTGCAGACCACAAGCTGGCTTCGGTCGGAGTGTTGGAAGGAGAGGTAAACAAGCTGAAGTCCTCTCTCAATGAGTCTAACCGAGAGGTAACTCGTCTGAAGAAGGATAAGATTGCTCTGAATGAGAAGCTGGAGTCCGCGGTCCGTAAGAGAAATGACACGGAAGCCTATCTGAGAACTCTTGCCAAGAAGCTCTATCTTATGCTGGAAGGTACTCCTTTTAATCTGACTGCTTTACTGCTAGCAAGTTAATCCTGTCCAGTCGACTCACTTACTCTTTGACTACAGAATTCTGCCAAAACTTTGACGAGGAAACTGGATGGATTGAGACGGGTTTAGACCCTATCGTTTCTCCGGTCGGCGACGAGGCTGCCATGAATGTGCTTCGACTGGAATCCCGTGTCGCCAGCGTCACAAGTTACCTTGCTCGTTTGAAGGTGGCAGTTTCACGGATCGACTCATCACTCTGGCCAAGGGCGACGCTTCAAAATGACCTCGAATCTCTAATGACTCGGTTCAACGAGATTCCTGGTCGAGTGCTAGAGTGGAAGAAGTCCTCTGCCCAGTGCGGTGCCGACGTGGCGTTGTCCTTGGTAAGGGTCCACTGCAAGGAACCTCGTGAAGACAAGCTGGCGGCGATCAAGGTCACCAACACCAAAAGGCACGACTTCCAGTCCTTTATGGAGACTTTCATCGCTGCTGCCACTCGGATCGCAGATGGAATCGACTTGGACGAATTCGTCGAACCCGCCAGCCCTCCTCCTGCCGAGTGAACAAACTATGAGATTTAATCCTGTCTTAAATTTGCCTCGGAATGCCGAGTGGTTGCTGTAACCATTAAACTCCTTCGGGCTTGATGCTCGAATACTTTTGATTTGTCGGTTGGAACTTTAGGATTTATCCGAACTGCTTTTGAGTATGCTTGCGATTGCTTTTGGAATCTGCTCCCTATTTGGAATGACCTTCGTGTTTGAGATGCGACCTTGAAATGGAGACTTCAATCGAACTGCGCTTTGTCGTCTTTGCAGACAAGGATGGAGCGCATGTTGTATATGTGGTGTAGCTCGAATGATAATGTTGCGGTCGACCTGCGCCTCGTCGTCCTTGCGGACAAGGATGGAGCGTACGTTGTATTTGTGGCGTAGCTCGAAGAAGAAGGTTGCAGTCGACCTGCGCCTCATCGTCCTTGCGGACAAGGATGGAGCGCACGTTGTATTTGTGGCGTAGCTCGGAGAAGAGGGCCGCGGTCGACCTGCACCTCGTCGCCCTTGCGGGTAGGGATGGAGCGTACGTTGTACTTGTGGTGCAGCTCCTAGGGAAAGGATTGCAGTCGACTTGCACCTCGTCGTCCTTGCGGATGGAGATGGAACGCACGTTGTATTTTTGGCGTAGCTCGGAGAAGAAGGCCGTGGTCGATCTGCACCTCGTCGCCCTTGCGGGTAGGGATGGAGCATACGTTGTATTTGTGGCGCAGCTCCAAAGGAGAAGGTTGTAGTCGACCTGCACCTCGTCGTCCTTGCAGATGAGGGCAGATTTTAAACCTTAGGCGAGTATTGGACTGCAACTAAGCCCCTGTGTGGGAGGATTGCTCACCACTCGGTAGGATTTTTTAAACTTAGGCAAGTACTGGACTGCAGCTAAGCCCACGAGTGAGAGGGTTGCTCACCACTCGGTAGGATTTTTTGAACTTAGGCGAGTACTGGACTGCAGCTAAGCCCCCGAGTGGGAGGATTGCTCACCACTCGGTAGGATTTTTTGAACTTAGGCGAGTACTGGACTGCAGCTAAGCCCCCGAGTGGGAGGGTTGCTCACCACTCGGTAGGATTTTTTGAACTTAGGCGAGTACTGGACTGCAGCTAAGCCCCCGAGTGGGAGGGTTGCTCACCACTCGGTAGGATTTTTTGAACTTAGGCGAGTACTGGACTGCAGCTAAGCCCCCGAGTGGGAGGGTTGCTCACCACTCGGTAGGATTTTTTAAACTTAGGCGAGTACTCGACTGCAGCTAAGCCTCCGAGTGGGAGGATTGCTCACCACTCGGTAGGATTTTATAAACTTAGGCGAGTACTGGACTGCAGCTAAGCCTATGAGTGGGAGGGTTGCTCGCAACTCGGTAGGATTTTTTAAACTTAGGAGAGTACTGGACTGCAACTAAGCCTCCGAGTGGGAGGGTTGCTCGCCACTCGGTAGGATTTTTTAAACTTAGGCGAGTACTGGACTGTAGCTAAGCCCCCGAGTGGGAGGCTGGCTCACCACTCGGTAGGATTTTACAAACTTAGGCGAGTACTGGACTGCAGCTAAGCCCCCGAGTGGGAGGCTGACTCACCGCTCGGTAGGATTTTACAAACTTAGGCGAGTACTGGACTACAGCTAAGCCCCCGAGTGGGAGGCTGGCTCACCCCTCGGTAGGATGTTACAAACTTAGGCGAGTACTGGACTGCAGCTAAGCCCCGAGTGGGAGGCTGGCTCACCACTCGGTAGGATTTTGAAAACTTAGGCGAAACGGGTTTGCAGCTAAGCCCCCGAGTGAGAGGCTTGCTCACCACTCGGTAGGATTTTCTTTCGAACTTAGGCGAAACGGATTTGCAGCTAAGTCACCCACTGGGGGTTTTCAGATGTAAAAAGCAACAACAATCGTGCCAGAGGACTGTAAAGCTCTTGTCTTTGACAAACAAATTACAAAGGTATTTTTTTATTACATTTTATTCGGACGAGTACTTAAGTATAAAAGGGGCGGAGCAGCTCCGCGTTCCAAGCCCGTGGCTCGTCCTTCTTATGCTCGACACTGTAAAGGTGGTATGCTCCATTGTGGAGCACTCTGGTGACAATGAAGGGACCTTCACAAGCTGAGGCGAGCTTGTGTGGTTTCTGCTGATCCACTCGAAGAACCAAGTCTCCCTCTTGAAAGGCTCGACCCTTCACGTGTCTAGCATGGAATCGACGCAAGTCTTGTTGATAAATGGTCGACCGGATCAAGGCCATCTCTCTTTCATCCTCTAGGAGGTCGACTGCGTCTTGTCGAGCTTGTTCTGCTTCATCTTTAGAGAAGAGCTCAACTCGTGGTGCATTATGAAGCAAGTCACTCGGTAGAACAGCTTCAGCTCCATAGACCAAGAAGAATGGAGTTCGGCCAGTCGACCGATTAGGAGTTGTCCTCAATCCCTAGAGAACTGATGGAAGTTCATCAACCCAGGCGCCCGCTGCGTGCTTGAGATCTCGCATCAGTCGGGGTTTCAGTCCTTTGAGAATCAGGCCATCTGCTCTTTCTGCTTGTCCATTCGACTGGGGATGGGCGACTGAAGCATAGTCGACTCGTGTGCCTTGTGAGGCGTAGAAGGTTCTGAACTCATCAGAATCGAAGTTCGATCCGTTGTCAGTGATGATGCTGTGCGGAACCCCATATCTGAAAATCAACTCTCTGATGAAGCTGACAACAGTACTAGCTTCAAGATTCTTAATAGACTTGGCTTCGATCCATTTGGTAAACTTGTCGACTGCTACTAGCACATGAGTGAAGCCGCTCCTACCAGTTCTCAGTGGACCAACCATGTCCAATCCCCAAACAGCAAAGGGCTAGACGAGTGGGATGATCTTCAGTGCTGATGCAGGTTTGTGCGACATATTGGAGTAGAACTGGCAGCCTTCACATCTGTCGACTATATCTTTCGCCATTTCATTTGCTCGTGGCCAATAAAATCCAGCTCGGTATGCTTTATCCACAATGGTCCGAGAGGACGCATGGTGACCACAGGTCCCCGAATGGATGTCGTGGAGGATCACTCGGCCTTCTTCTGGTGTTATGCATTTCTGGCTGACCCCGGTTGCACTTTCTCTGAACAGTTGACACCTTATTACAGTAAAGGCCTTGGATCGACGGACGATCTATCGAGCCTCTTCTTCATCCTTTGGGAGCTATTTCCTAAGGATATATGCAATGTATGGCACTGTCCAGTCGGGAGTGATGACCAACACCTCCATGATTAAGTCGACCACGGCTGGGACCTCGACTTCAGTCGGATCTGTGGCACTCCTAGGCTGCGGGGGCTCTTCAGCGAAGGGATCTTCTTGAACTGATGGTGCATGAATGTGCTCCAGGAACACGTTGCTGGGAATAGCTTCTCTCTTGGAGCCTATCTTTGCTAAATCATCTGCTGCTTGATTTTTCAGTCGGGGTACATGATGGATTTCTAACCCCTCTAACTTCTTTTACAACTTCCTCACCGCGTTGCAGTAACCAGTCATGGCTGGGCTTCTGACATCCCACTCCTTCATCACTTGATTGACTACCAAATCTGAGTCGCCATAGACCATGAGGCGACGGACGCCGAGTGAAATGGCCATACGCAACCCATACAAGAGTGCTTCATATTCTGCTTCGTTATTGGAGGAATCAAAGTGAATCTGGAGGACATATCTGAGCTTGTCTTCTCGGGGGGATACCAGTACCACCCAAGAACCGGAACCATTCAGCATCTTGGAACCATCAAAGAACATGGTCCAGTGCTCCGAGTGAACTTGAGTCGGCAGTTGTTGTTCAATCCACTCAGCGAGGAAATCTGCTATTGCTTGGGACTTGATAGCTTTCTTTGCCTCGAACTTGATATCTAAGGGAAGGAGTTCAATCACCCACTTTGCCACTCGACCAGTTGCATCTCTATTGTTCAGAATCTCTGATAATGGAGAGTCGCTGACGACTGTAATGGAGTGATCAGAGAAGTAATGTGCAACCTTCTTCGTGGTCAAATAAATCCCATAAACAAGCTTCTGATAATGTGGATATCTTTGCTTTGATGGAGTCAAAACTTCAGAGACATAGTATACTGGGCGCTGAACTTTGTAAGCTTTTCCTTCTTCTTCCCGCTCGATCGTAAGTACTGTACTGACGACTTGTCCAGTGGCTGCAATGTAAAGCAGTAAAGGCTCTTTGCTGATTGGAGCAGCAAGCACCGGCTGGTTGGAAAGCAGGGCTTTGAGCTCTGCAAATGCTGCGTCAGCTTTAGGAGTCCACTCGAACTTATCTGACTTCTTCAGCAGTCGGTAAAGAGGCAGTTCCTTTTCACCGAGGCGAGAAATGAATCGACTTAGGGAGGCCAAACAACCAGTAAGCTTCTGGACATCATGCACACGCACAGGGCGTTTCATCCGGAGTATGGCACCCACTTTCTCTGGGTTAGCGTCGATCCCCCGCTCGGAAACGAGAAAACCGAGTAATTTTCCGCCTGGAACTCCAAACATGCACTTTGATGGATTAAGCTTGATATCATACCTTCTGAGGTTGGCAAAGGTTTCAGCAAGGTCAGCCAGTAGCTCGGAACCTTTTCGTGACTTGACCACAATGTCATCCATGTATGCTTCCACATTCCGACTGATTTGAGTGAGCAGACACTTCTGAATCATCCTCATGAATGTGGCTCGACGTTCTTCAAACCTAATGGCATAGTAACATAACAGAAGCACCCAAATGGGGTGATGAAAGCTGTTTTTATCTCATCGGGTCCGTACAAACGGATCTGATGATACCCGGAATAAGCGTCCAAAAAGGACAAACGCTCACACCCCGGAGTCAAGTCGACTATTTGGTCGATGCGAGGGAGAGGAAAGTGATCTTTCGGGCAGGCCCGATTGATGTGTTTGAATTCGATGCACATGAGAAGTGAATCGTCCTTCTTTGGGACCATGACAAAATTAGCTAACCACTCGGGGTGGTAAATCTCTCGGATAAACTCAGCTGCTAGAAGTCGAGCCACTTCTTCACCGATTGCCTTCCTCTTCTATACGACGGACCGTCGAAGATGTTCTTTGACCGGTTTCACCTTTGGGTCGACTCGCAAACGATGCTCAGCCAGTCCCCTGGGAACACCTGGCATGTCAGAAGGTTTCCATGCAAAGATGTCCTAGTTCTCACGGAGGAACTGGATGAGCGCTTCTTCCTATTTAGAGTCGAGTGTTGTTGAAATGTGAGTCGGAGCAGCATTGGGATCCGTTGGATGAATATGAATCGGCTTCGTTTCACCAGTCGACTGGAATGCTAAATTAGTGGCAGGCTTCTTAGCTCGCAACAAATCACTCGGATCTGCATTTTTTTGATACTCCTGCAACTCCACTGCCATCTGTGCATCGGCGATCTTTGAGCCCTTCTGGAAGCACTCTTCTGCCTTCTTTCGTCTGCCAGTGATAGTGATCACCCCTTTAGGACCAGGCATCTTCAATTTAAGGTACACGTAACATGGTCAAGCCATAAAACGTGCATAAGCTGTCTTGCCTAGAATAGCGTGATAAGCACTCTGGAAATCCACAACTTCAAATGTCAACTTTTCTTTGCGGAAATTCTTGAAATCACCGAACACTACATCGAGAGCGATCTGGCCGAGTGATGCAACCTTCTTGCCAGGAATGACTCCATGGAAACTCATATTACTTTCGCTGAGTCTGGACATCGGAATGCCCATTCCTTTCAACGTATCTGCATATAGTATATTCAGACCACTGCCACCATCCATCAGAACCTTAGTCAATCAAGTGCCTTCGACTACTGGGTCGACCACCAGCGCTTGCCTCCCAGGGGTGGCTATGTGCACTGGGTGATCGGACTGGTCGAATGTAATGGCAGTCTGAGACCACTTCAAATAACTGGGTGTCACCGGAGTGACCATGTTCACTTCTCTGTTGATGACTTTCAGTCGACTCTTACTCTCAACATCAGCGAAAATCATCAGAGTGGAATTGACGTGGGGGTAACCATCCTCGTCCTCCTCCTCATCCTCAACTTTATTTGCTTCCTTTTCCTTTTCATTGGGTTGTTTCTCTCGGAATTGCTGGATTAGGAGTCGACACTGTCGAGTGGTATGCTTCGGGTAAATGAAATTACCCTCTTCATCTTTTTTGGTGTGAATGTGGCATGGTAAATCTAGCACATCATTTTCATCTTGATCTTTTACTTTCTCGGGGTTCCACGGTCCTTTAGGTTTCCCCTTGAACTTCCCTTGAGTTACGGCCAAGGCTTCTCCAGGAGAAGCTGGCTCGGCTTTGCGCTTTTGCTTCCGGCTGGAGTTCCCCCCTCCGGTTTTGTGGGCGACTGTTTTGTGCTTGCCACTCCGGAGTCGGTCTTCTTCTTCACCATTGGCATACTTGGTGGCAATCTCCATCATCCGAGTCAAAGTCATATCTCCTGTTCGACCGAATTTCAGATTCAACTCCCGATACTTAACGCCTTCTTTGAAGGCACAAATTGCTTGGTGATCTGACACATTCTCCACCGTGTGGTGCAACGTGATCCATCTCTGGATATAATCTCTCAAAGTTTCATTTGGTTTCTGAACGCAACATTGTAGTTCTGTCAACCCTGCTGGCCGCTTGCAAGTACCTCCAAATGTTCTGACAAATACTCAAGCAAGATCTTCCCAAGTATAAATACTACCAGGAGCTAACTGATTCAGCCACGCCCTGGCCGAGCCCTCTAGCATCAAAGGAAGGTGCTTCATGGCCACTTCATCGTTGCCGCCACCGATCTGTACAGCCACTCGGTAATCCTCAAGCCAAGTTTCAGGCTTGGACTCACCAGTGAACTTACTGACTCCAGTCGCCAACTTGAAGTTGGGAGGAATCACTGCGGCCCTGATGGCTCTGCTGAAGCACTCTGGGCCTGAGACATGCACTCTGCTGCTGGTTGGAAAATCTCTGTCGGGGCCTTCTCTGTGAGCTCTGTTTCTGTCGACCAAACCCTGAACGAGAATAGATCTCGCATCAAAGCCCGGTTCCCTGGGATCGACTGGAATCATTCGCCCACCACTGTGAGGGCGTCCATCATCCTGCTGCCGAGGCACGTATGATCCACTCCTTGGGGGAGGCATGGGCACTCGACGATGATCATCGTGATTGAGTCGGTGATCGTACTACTCACGGTTTCTGTACTGATCTTGTCGGTCTCCACGTCCCTCACACCTCGGGGGCGATCTTGGGTTGTGAGCCAACTAGACTGTGTCTGCAACCACGGATCTGCTGTGAATCCTATTCCGCGACTGAGATACTACTGTATTCTGCTCTCCCGTGGCTCGGAGCAAGGCCCGGATCTGCACCAAACCTCGACCAGCTTCTGACTGGGAAGGTTGAATTGACTCTGCTATTCGGGCCGCAGCTGCGAGATTCTGGATTGGAGTTCGGTATACCTGAGTCGGAGGTGGAAAAAGTTGACGTCGGCTGGATTCGGGAGCACGCTGCCGAGCACGCTTGTCGAGTGCGCGCTGGAGGTTATCCAGTCAAGTGCGCTCAACCAAGTTGGCCAGGCACGCCTCCTCCAAGGCCTGGGCCTCAGGGGTTTCTCCAACGGTGGGAGTGTGAAGTGCATCCATGTTCCGGCGGCGAAGTTCCTCCCTCCTCTGTGAAAAGAGGGGTTCGGGTCGGTACTCTTCGTGGACACGCGACGGATCACCGCCACCATCGCCTCCGTCCTCGCGGGTGAAGCCAGGAGGAGTACATGGTCCATTGACCATCAAAACTTCTGCCGCGGGGTCGCTGCTGTCGCACTCGGATGCAGTCTCTACGGAGCCAGTCGACAGGTCAAACAGGCCGTAGAGAGTTTCGTCGGGCTCGATTGCCGCGACCTGGGGGGTGGCCGATTGGCGAGCCACCGCATGCCTCACCCACCGCTGAAGCCTTGACCAACCGGAACGTTTGCCCCGGCGGGCTACAGGGAGGGAGGTTGGCACGGGAGCCGATCGATACTGAGTCGACAGCTGCCGTAGGAGAACGCCATGGACGCACGCGCGGAAGTGCGTTGCCCCGCGGACGGGGAGCGCCTCGACGTCGAGTGGCGCTTCCTGGAGCCAAGCGGAGTCGTCCGCGATGAATACGAGCGCACCGAGACGGATCTCGTGGCCCTTGGCCAAACCTCTGCCTGAAACCATGTTGATGGGGATCGGAAAAATCACAACTTCTCCAACAAGTCGCTAAGACACCTGCCCCATGGTGGGCGCCAACTGTCGTGGTTCTAAGTCTGACAGTAGAATAGGGGGGTAGGAATGTAGAGGCAAGATCCTAACTATGGAGGAGTTGTACACACGAGTTTTACGAGTTCAGGCCCTTCTCAGAGGAAGTAACAGCCCTACGTCTCGGAGCCCGG
The DNA here is from genome assembly GCF_003073215.2 of Triticum urartu. Classification (NCBI taxonomy): domain Eukaryota; kingdom Viridiplantae; phylum Streptophyta; class Magnoliopsida; order Poales; family Poaceae; genus Triticum; species Triticum urartu. Next base: position 731,249,211 of record NC_053023.1, on the reverse strand, counting down.
AGGCGGTCGACTGGATTATATGCGCGTGTGTTACAGAGGGTGCGAACCCTTGTCCTAGAGGAGGGGGTGGCTTATATAGAGTTCACCAGACTCCTCCCGCCCTCAATTACAAAGGGTTTAAGGTACATAAAGATGGGGACGTTACTGGTAACGCCTGCAATAAAGATACATAATGACCATTAAAGCTATGACTTAATTCCCGACCGTTGGAGAGTGGAGTGGCTCTAGATCTTCTGGTAGTCGAGTGATTGTCCATACGGTTGAGTGTCTTCAAGGTTGTCGAGTGGAACATAGCTTCATGGTCGAGTGGACGATGATTTTTCTTCGAATGCTTCTGGTTCTTTTAGAGATGTCCTTGGGGAGGGTATCTTGGACAGATCCATGACCCTACCCTAGGTACATAGCTTCATCAATGACCACATACGGACCAACGCAGTGCCTCGGAAAATAACCTGCAAAAATGAATATTTGTTGTTGTGTTAAAGACCAAATCATTTCTGAAGTTCCAAACTGCCCATAATAAAGCACATACTCCTACACGAATGTGTCTCGCTGTTGCGAAATCTATCCCATCTAGCCACGTCCCAAATAATGTGTTGATAGAGATCGGAGGAGTGATGTTGAAAGCTATGTGAACTGACCGCCACAGTATTTTTGCCAAAGGGCAATCCAGAAAAAGGTGTTTGATAGACTCATGTTGGTTGGAAAAGCTACATCTCGTAGATCCTGTCCAATTGTGTTTTGCCAAATTATCCTTAGTTAAAATAACTTGTTTATGCACAAATCACATAAACACTTTGATTTTCAAAGGTACTTTGACTTTCCAAACATGTTTTGAATGAGGAATGACGCTAGAGTTGATTACATCCAAGTACATGGATTTGACTGAAAACTCTCCATTTTCGGTTAGCTTCCAGCATAACCGATCGAGCTATTGAGACAGCTGAACATCCATCAATCGTCTCACAAGATTGAGCCAGGCTTCCCAACGGTTTCCCACTAGCGTCCTCCTAAAGTGAATATTGAGCGGAGTAGACTGGAATACTGAAGCCACATATGCGTCTCTACGCTGATCAATGCTATACAGAGACGGATATTGGAGTGCGAGGGGCGTGTCCCCTAGCCATGTATCCTCCCAGAATCTTGTAGTGGTACCGTTTCCAACTACGAACCTTGTCCTGTTGAAAAATAGTGATTTGCCTCTCATCAATCCCTTCAAAAAGGCGAATCAGTCGGCCTCACTGTCACCTGGGACAAGGTCTTGGAGTGAAGGTACTCCTGCTGAGATCGTACACTTGATGTTTATACTATGCATTCAAGCTATTCCCACACCTAAGGTTTGATAGTGTGGAATCTTATTTTTCCTGTACTGTGATTACTATATGCACTTATTTGCGTGTTTTCTCACTTTTATTTGTCTAATCGGCATTCTTTAGAAATAGGGCAACAAGATCAGGTATATGATTTGATGTTCGTAGTGGAGAAGAGTTGTGAGAACCTGCAGTTGCTTTGTTTTATTTGTATGGACTATGAACCGACCGCGTCTTTTCAGTTCTTCCCTTCCTAGCTCTTAGGTTACATGTTAATTATGAACTGACATAAGCAAAATATATAGTCCTGAGACGAGGAGCCTCATGTTTTAGACGGTCATTTAAGCACATTAGTAGTGCATTCCTAGAACTGTTTTTTGCTTATTTTTACCTATTAACTAGGATGAAGATGTATTTTCTTCTTATAAGAACTACACATGCATTGCACATGTACGCTAACTATGGATCAAAGTGTGAGATGTGAATCTATACTACTTATAAAAGAGCAAACTTAATCTTCTCTAAACGCACCCCACAAATGGACACGAACTCATTATCACCACAGGATTAGACCAGCTAAACTTAATCTAACAGTTAAACTTAATTTAGGAGTAATAATTTATTCTTTGTGTGCAATTAGTAATTTAGGTTGACTCACCATACTCCACCTCCACCTTAGAGGATAGTAACAAACTCCACGCCCCACGCGGGCAACCCTTGCAATCACGCACGACAGCAAAAAAATAAAAGAAACTGCCCGTCATCACCGAAACAACCTAGAGAAGGATGATTCTTCTTTCTCGACCGCCAAGGCGATGGATTTCTTCGGCGGGGCCAGCGAGGATGGGGCATAGTGAAGCTATCGGAGATGTATTGGAGCGCACGGAGGCTGCTACTCTAGGCCCACGTCGAGCGGCTCGCCTCGGTGCCGCTCATCGGCCCGGCGGACCCGGCGGCAGCTGACGGGTGTGGAGGGAGGTGGGGTAGTTCCAAGTGCATGCCTGTTGGGTTTCGTAGTAATTTCAAAAAAATTCCTACGCACACGCAAGATCATGTGATGCATAGCAACGAGGGGGAGAGTGTTGTCTACGTACCCAACGCAGACCGACTGCGGAAGCGATGACACGACGTAGAGGAAGTAGTCGTACGTCTTCACGATCCAACCGATTAAGCACCGAAACTACGGCACCTCCGAGTTCGAGCACACGTTCAGCTTGATGACGATCCCCGGACTCCGATCCAGCAAAGTGTCGGGGAAGAGTTCCGTCAGCACGACGGCGTGGTGACGATCTTGATGTACTACAGCAGCAGGGCTTCGCCTAAACTCCGCTACAGTATTATCGAGGTATATGGTGGCAGGGGGCACCGCACACGGCTAAGGAATAGATCACGTGGATCAACTTGTGTGTCTAGAGGTGTCCCCTGCCTCCGTATATAAAGGAGTAGAGGGGGGAGGCTGGCCGGCCAAGGAGGGAGGCGCAGGAGGAGTCTCCCCCCCCCAATCTTATTCCAAGTAGGATTCCCAAGGGGGGAAAGAGAGAGAGGGGGGCCGGCCACCTTCTCCTAGTCCTAATAGGACTAGGGGAGGGGGAAGTGGCGCAGCCATCTTGGGCTGCCCCTTTCTCCTTTCCACTAAGGCCCATGTAGGCCCATATGGCTCCCGGGGGGTTCCGGTAACCTCCCGGTAACCCGGTAAAATCCCGATTTCACCCGGAACACTTCCGATGTCCAAACATAGGCTTCCAATATATCAATCTTTACGTCTCGACCATTTCGAGACTCCTCGTCATGTCCGTGATCACATCCGGGACTCCGAACAATCTTCGGTACATCAAAATGCATAAACTCATAATGTAACTGTCATCGTAACCTTAAGCGTGCGGACCCTACGGGTTCAAGAACAATGTAGACATGACCGAGACATGTCTCTGGTCAATAACCAATAGCGGGACCTGGATGCCCATATTGGCTCCTACATATTCTACGAAGATCTTTATCGGTCAGACCGCATAACAACATACGTGGTTCCCTTTGTCATCGGTATGTTACTTGCCCGAGATTCGATCGTCGGTATCCAATACCTAGTTCAATCTCGTTATCGGCAAGTCTCTTTACTCGTTCTGTAATACATCATCTCACAACTAACATATTAGTTGTAATGCTTGCAAGGCTTATGTGATGTGTATTACCGAGAGGGCCCAGAGATACCTCTCCGACAATCGGAGTGACAAATCCTAATCTCGAAATACGCCAACCCAACATCTACCTTTGGAGACACCTGTAATGCTCCTTTATAATCACCCAGTTACGTTGTGACGTTTGGTAGCACCCAAAGTGTTCCTCCGGCAAACGGGAGTTGCATAATCTCATAGTCATAGGAACATGTATAAGTCATGAAGAAAGCAATAGCAACATACTAAACGATCAGGTGCTAAGCTAATGGAATGGGTCATGTCAATCAGATCATTCAACTAATGATGTGACCTCGTTAATCAAATAACAACTCATTGTTCATGGTTAGGAAACATAACCATCTTTGATTAACGAGCTAGTCAAGTAGAGGCATACTAGTGACACTTTGTTTGTCTATGTATTCACACATGTATTATGTTTCCGGTTTAATACAATTCTAGCATGAATAATAAACATTTATCATGATTATAAGGAAATAAATAATAACTTTATTATTGCCTCTAGGGCATATTTCCTTCATGTGCATGCTGATGGACCGGCTCTAGCTCTCAATCCCTGCCAAGGGCCAGCGTGACCTCTGGAAGAGGTGAGGATGCCCTTCGATGAGCCTGGGCAAAGCCTTTGAATCAGGACATGCAATTTGATCCAGTGATTAGCAATCTAACCATGGTGTTTACATATTATTTAATGGAGAATGGTTGGATCTAGCTCCGCCCCTGCTTCCTTCACAGATTGATTTGGTGTTTGCGCCGGTATTGACCCCGTCGTCATGGTTGTTTGTGATTGTCGCAGGTTTGGTCCAGGATTGGTTGGTGATTCCCAGGGTTGCCGGTTTTGATCTATGCTGTCCAATGATTCTGTTATTACAGTTGAAGGCGCCTGTGATTGGGGTGCAGGCCAGACCTGAGGGACAACCAACAGAACATGCTTGAGAAGACGATGGCACCCATCATGCAGTCGTTCCATGGGATCGTGACCTGCATTGAGATTTCAGTGCTCTGCGCTTCGCCAGACCAATATCAAAAAGACCCCCATTGTATCAATTTACATTGCTAACACTTTATTATGTCAATTCGTTGATTGTTCACAATGACACTGGAATCCTTAAAATATTCGCGTAGTTGCTCAGCCTCACGTAATATTCCAACAGTGCATATTTTTTGTAATTTTGTTTGTTCGTTAGAGTTCTAGATACTATGCTCGAGTAGAGTAGGTTTACTATAACTGATTGTTTAGGAATCACAGGTGCAGGTCTTCTACCATCTGCAGTGTGAGGGTTTTGAAGCAGATATTCATTCTACTATCTGATAACGACAAGGATGGTATGTACTATTCTTTTTGTACTTGAGACTCTTAGATTTTCAGTGGAGTTTTAGTTTCTCCTGCTGAGATCATTTTTTAAAAAAAGGGGGGGTTCACCCCGGTCTCTGCATCAAAAGGATGCATAGGGCCATGATTATTAATAAGCAAATGGTCTTACGCAAGTGTTCCTGTCTCAAACACGGAACAAAAAAAAGTCTCACGAAGAGCTAAAAGTAAAAGAGAAGCCACAACCGGCTGGCAAAAACGATAGGAACTAAATGCCTATCCTATTACATGACCGTCATCCAAACCGATTGAAAATATCCCGAGCTACCATCTCCCATCGGATAGATCCAGTAACCAAACGCTCCCTGGCCTCCGTCAGAGTGAGTAACAACTGTCGTGGTTCTAAGTCTGATAGTAGAATGGGGAGGGTAGGGATGTAGAGGCAAGATCCTAACTATGGAGGAGTTGTGCACGCGAGTTTTACGAGTTCAGGCCCTTCTCGGAGGAAGTAACAGCCCTACGTCTCGGAGCCCGGAGGCGGTCGACTGGATTATATGCGTGTGTGTTACAGAGGGTGTGAACCCTTGTCCCACAGGAGGGGGTGGCTTATATAGAGTTCGCCAGACTCCTCCCGCCCTCAATTACAAAAGGTTTAAGGTACATAAAGATGGGGACGTTACTGGTAACGCCTGCAATAAAGATACATAATGACCATTAAAGCTATGACTTAATTCCCGACCGTTGCAGAGTGGAGTGGCTCTAGATTTTCTGGTAGTCGAGTGATTGTCCATACGGTCGAGTGTCTTCAAGGTTGTCGAGTGGAACATAGCTTCATGGTCGAGTGGATGATGATTTTTCTTCGAATGATTCTGTTTGTTTTAGAGATGTCCTTGGGGAGGGTATCTTGGACAGATCCATGACCCTACCCTAGGTACATAGCTTCATCAACGACCACATACGGATCAACGCAGTGCCTCGGAAAATAACCTGCAAAAAATGAATATGTGTTGCTGTGTTAAAGACCAAATCATTTCTGCAGTTCCAAACAGCCCATAATAAGCACATACTCCTACACGAATGTGTCTCACTGTTGCGAAATCTATCCCATCTAGCCACGTCCCAAATAACGTGTTGATAGAGATCGGAGGAGTGATGTTGAAAGCTATGTGAACCGACCGCCACAGTATTTTTGCCAGAGGGCAATCCAGAAAAAGGTGTTTGATAGACTCATGTTGGTTGGAAAACCTACATCTCGTAGATCCTGTCCAATTGTGTTTTGCCAAATTATCCTTAGTTAAAATAACTTGTTTATGCACAAACCACATAAATACTTTGATTTTCAAAGGTACTTTGGCTTTCCAAACATGTTTTGAACGAGGAATGACGCTAGAGTTGATTACATCCAAGTACATGGATTTGACTGAAAACTCTCCATTTTTGGTTAGCTTCCAGCATAACCGATCGAGCTGTTGAGACAGCTGAACATCCATCAAACGTCTCACAAGATTGAGCCAGACTTCCCAACAGTTTCCCACTAGCGTCCTCCTAAAGTGAATATTGAGCGGAGTAGACTGGAATACCGAAGCCACATATGCGTCTCTACGCTGAACAATGCTATACAGAGACAGATATTGGAGTGCGAGGGGCGTGTCCCTAGCCATGTATCCTCTCAGAATCTTGTAGTGGTACCGTTTCCAACTACGAACCTTGTCCTGTTGAAAAAGAGTGATTTGCCTCTCATTAATCCCTTCAAAAAGGCGAATCAGTCGGCCTCACTGTCACCTGGGACAAGGTCTTGGAGTGAAGGTACTCCTGCTGAGATCGTACACTTGATGTTTATACTATGCATTCAAGCTATTCCCACACCTAAGGTTTGATAGTGTGGAATCTTATTTTCCTGTACTGTGATTACTATATGCACTTATTTGCGTGTTTTCTCACTTTTATTTGTCTAATCAGCATTCTGCAGAAATAGGGCAACAAGATCAGGTGTATGATTTGATTTTCGTAGTGGAGAAGAGTTGTGAGAACCTGTAGTTGCTTTGTTTTATTTGTATGGACTATGAACCGACCACATCTTTTCAGTTCTTCCCTTCCTAACTCTTAGGTTACATGTTAATTATGAACTGAGATAAGCAAAATATATAGTCCTGAGACCAGGAGCCTCATGTTTTAGACGGTCATTTGAGCACATTAGTAGTGCATTCCTAGAACTGTTTTTTTGTGCTTATTTTTACCTATTAACTAGGATGAAGATGTATTTTCTTCTTATAAGAACTACACATGCATTGCACATGTACGCTAACTATGGATCAAAGTGTGAGATGTGAATCTATACTACTTATAAAAAAGCAAACTTAATTTTCTCTAAACGCACCCCACAAATGGACACGAACTCATTATCACCACGGGATTAGACTCGCTAAACTTAATCTAACAGTTAAACTTAATTTAGGAGTAATAATTTATTCTTTGTGTGCACTTAGTAATTTAGGTTGACTCACCATACTCCACCTCCACCTTAGAGGATAGTAACAAACTCCACGCCCCACGCGGGCAACCCCTGCAATCACGCACGACAGCAAAAAAGTAAAAGAAACTGCCTGTCATCACCGAAACAACCTAGAGAAAGATGATTCTTCTTTCTCGACCGCCAAGGCGATGGATTTCTCCGACGGGGCCAGCGGGGATGGGGCATAGTGAAGCTATCGGAGATGTATTGGAGCGCACGGAGGCTGCTGCTCTCGGCCCACGTCGAGCGGCTCGCCTCGGTGCCGCTCGTCGGCCCGGCGGACCCGGCGGCAGCTGACGGGTGTGGAGGGAGGTGGGGTAGTTCCAGTGCAGTGCGTGCTGATGGACCAGCTCTAGCTCTCAATCCCTGCCAAGGGCCAGCGTGACCTCTGGAAGAGGTGAGGATGCCCTTCGATGAGCCTGGGCAAAGCCTTTGAATCAGGACATGCAATTTGATCCAGTGATTAGCAATCTAACCATGGTGTTTACATATTATTTAATGGAGAATGGTTGGATCTAGCTCCGCCCCTGTTTCCTTCGCAGATTGATTTGGTGTTTGCGCCGGTATTGACCCCGTCGTCATGGTTGTTTGTGATTGTCGCAGGTTTGGTCCAGGCATGGTTGGTGATTCCCAGGGTTGCTGGTTTTGATCTGTGCTGTCCAATGATTCTGTTATTACAGTTGAAGGCGCCTGTGATTGGGGTGCAGGCCAGACCTGAGGCCTGTGATTGGGGTACAGTTGAAGATGATATGCCGGCTCAGTCTCTCGTAGGTGCTCATCGGGGTAGGGTGTGCGTGTATGCGTTTATAGGGATGAGTATATATGTGTGTATATGAGCGCTTCTGTCTGTACCGATATAAAAAACGAAAGGGGGGGGGGGGGGGTGGTGTTCAGATTTCCGAAGTTCCAATCGCTCACGCCGGCAGCTTTAACAAACACGAGCCACAAAACCGAAACCGCAACAAGTTTGGTTGGCCGGCACCGACACAGCTGATCCCTTTCAGATTTTCCGATCCTTCTCCGCGCCACCTCCCTGTCCGCCGTCCCCAGGCTGCTACATTTGCCTTGACCGCACTCGCCCCAGCCGCAACCGCGGCCGGTCGTCGGCTCGTCGCCGGCGCCAAGGCCAAAGCAGCGCTGTTCACGGTTACGGTATTTCCCCGACTTGGCCTGTTACGCTCATCCATCCTTCCACGCCCCCTGTCCCAGTCGTTCATTCCAAGCAGGCTCTAGGCATCGGTATGTCTGGTTCATGCCCTACCAATTTTTGGCAACCATTCACTAGGATTCATTGATCCTTTTGTTGGCCATATATAAAAGTTTGGCAAATTTTTTGAAAGGAACGTGAGAAGAGTTGCCATAAGCAACTAAAATTTTGGTAACCAAGTGAAGCCAAAGCATCATGAGCTGCCAAGAATTTGGTAGGGTAAATTAGGGCACAAACCAAACATAGCCACATTCTTCAGCAATTCCAACCGTGCATCAGCATCCCTACCAGTCGTGCAATCCGGCGTAGCAATTCAGCAGAAAAGCTTCAGATGAAAAGCTCCAACTGAATCAGAGCCTTGAGATGAAAACCCGCGAAATCTAGGATGCAGCAGCAGCAAATAAATAACGACAGGAATTCATCAAAACGACTCGAAATAATCCTCCTGCATTCAAATTATTGCAGTTCTTCAAGGAAAGCGTGCCTGGGAGTCTCGAATACATAGATAGAATACGACCGACAGAGTACCAACTAAGCATAGTCTTGAAAGATTTGATGCGGCGCGCAAACAGACTGGCTGCCGCACCGCGCGAGGTACAAACCATCTAGGGTAAAAGTTAAACCGATACAGATTCCCAAGAGGAACCTACAGAAATATCAGTTCATGCCGTCGGTGGCCTGCACCGGACGGAGATAGGTAACGGACGGGGAGCTCTCGAGACGTGCACGGAGCACACGCAAGAGACAGGTACGAAGATGAGACGATCGGAGGTTCCGGGGATGTTGTGCCGCCGTGAGCAAGGGTGCTACCATGTGCTGTCGAATCCTCGCTGGACCCTGCAAATGTAGCCCAAGTCAAGATGTTAGTGGACAGAGATGAACATCCAAAATAGTACTCCAGTCGATCCAAAATAAGCATCGTGGTTTTAGTTTTGAACTAAAACCACAACGATCGGAGGGTGTACCTGATAAGACAAGAATTCAGCAAGTTCTGATAGCAGGCAATGAGTTGCTGTGCTGACTGGATAAAAAATGTAGAAGCAACCGACGTCTAAAAACAGTAGCAAAATGCATGACAAGATTGTGCCAGCCAAGCTACTCAATTTTACTTGGGGGTCTGAATTTTCTAAAGATGTACTCCCTCGGTCCGGAAATACTTGTCCTCGAAATGGTTGTATCTAGACTTATTTTAGTTATAGATACATCCATTTTATCCATTTGTAGGACAAGTATTTCCGGACGGAGGGAGTACTACGCACAGAGATGCCAACAAAATCTGAATTTTCTCCATGAAAGTCCACTGCTCAGAACAAACAAAGATATCGATTACAGTTCACTTTTTGATGCATGTGCATTATGCCATTATTTAACTCTGAAAGCATCAATTGTATGAGAAGATTTAGGTCTACCGTAGCCAGACATAATTCCTGGATATTTGTGTTTTATTGTCTGTCCAGCTACCAAAACGACTGTCTTGACAAATCTCAAAGTCCAACAAAAATCTAAATACTACACTTCACGGTGGCTTTATTTGTTTTCAAAGTTTTCTTTTCAGGGGATCAAGTCTGAGAGCAAACACCTATTCTTACCCTAAAAAATAATGGGGAAACCTACTTCACCCATGAATCTCTATTAATATCAATTCTGTTATAGGTTAGAGATCATGAGCCCCCCTCCCCCCACCCCCACCCCCCATTTAATTCTTATTTCTTTCTGTAATGGGGAAATTTAATTCTTTCTATAGCTACACAAAAGGGGTTCCAGACCAGAATGCTCTATAAGCCAATTCTTTCATGCCATTACAAATATAAATACCATAGATACATTAACATAATGATCTGAATTTCTTAACAGAGCTCATGATGAAATCCAATAATTACTATGTACAGTAAGTAAACAAAGGAGCAATATTAATTACCAGAAACAGCACAATGATCTTGCACTTAGGAAAGGTAACGTGGATCATTTCCTTGCTTGCCCAACTTGTGCACATCCTCTGGTGAAAGTATCTTGATGTACCATACACTATTCACAAATGACCTGCACAATTGACATGGAGATGATGTGGTTCAGAATAAAGCACAAATGGAATTGTACACACTCTGCAGTCTTAAAATAACTTGTGTCCTCAGACCATGTCAATTAGGCACTGGGTACTCTGCATACTCATTATTGCTAGTAGATGCAGAAGGCATAAACATTTAACCTAGAATGTAACTTAAAATAACATCTGTCCTCAGACAATATCAATTAGGAATTGTACACACTCCGCAGTCTTAAAATAATATGTGTCCTCAGACCATGTCAATTAGGCACCGGGTACTATGCATATTCATTATTGCTAGTAGATGCAGAAGGCATACACATTTAATCTAGAACGTGTCTTGATAAGCTATGAACTGCAGGTATCAGAAAACCAAGTTTAGCAACACGAAGCCATCACAATTAAGTATATAGAGAAACATACTACTTTGTGGCAACTAAATGCCATCTCCTATACTATGTGATCCAAAAATTTAGCACACATAAGAGAAACATAAAACTATGTGATGTAAAAAATTATCACCTAAGAGAAAGTGAAAAACACAAAAATGTATCATACATTGTAGCAACCTGAATTTATAACGTGGATATAAGTAACACTTCAGAAAACTCATAAAGGAAATCAACATTCTAAGAAATGGTTTCTTACTCCCAAGGGTCGTCTCCAAGGAGAAGCACATCATTCTCCCTGTCGACGAATACAAGCTGCCAGCCTGATCTATCGGGGTCATCCAACTGACCCCTGATGCCGTACATCTGACCCAGTTCTTCACGAAGTTCAGCATAATTGGAGAACCGGGTGATGTCCAAGGACCTCCCCACTGATCCTGACTTATAAACCTGCAAAATATAACGATTCCATAAGAAAGGATTTATACTTGATGTAAAAAGATACAACATACTACAACTACCTTCACGAATGTTCTGCTTGTTGGGTCATTCTCTCCTGTATTCTGAAAAATACCAGAAGAGTCGTCCAAACAACCATACATGGGACTTTGCAGATATGTTGACCCAGAAGGAATCGTAGACATGTTATTATCCGCAACATTTGAAGTCATGTTAGGCACCATGTTGTACAGTAGGGAGGAAGAATCAACTTGAGGACTAAAAAGGGACTGATGTTGCACATCAGAACCAATTTTGCTCTCAAGAGAACCGTCTTTACTTGTGGGTGAGTTAAGCAAACCCGAGCCCCCAAAAGACAGTGATTGTGAACCCATAAACTTTTGCTTCCAAGCCTGCTGTTGCTGTTGCTGTTGTTGCTGCTGCTGCTGATCGCTAGCTACTGGCTGATTGAATCTAGACAAGTTCACAGCTTTCGAATTCCCCTGAAGGAAGTTCGATTCCAGCATGTTGTCGCTGCTGCTAGAAGTGGTGAAGCTTGACGAATTAGCATTAGGATCAGAGAAGCCAAATTTTTCACGCAGATGGCTTGGTAGCGACGTTGGACTTGGGAGAGACGCACTAGTAGGAACATGATATGTTTGATCTGATTGAATCTTCTGCTTCTGATCAATGTGGGCCTGCTGCGCCTGCTGCACCTGGTGCACCTGCTGCAGTTGCTGGAGCTGTTGAAGTTGGTGCTGGATAGCACTTGAGTTCAGCATTGTCTGAATATTCTGACTATCAGCACTAACAGTTTGCTGTTGGCTTGCTTGCTGCAAGATCTGTTGCTGCAACAGCGGGTTGAGGTTACAGTGTTCTTGAGGTGACTGCATAGGCTGCTGAAGGTTTAGGAATTGTTGTTTCATGTAACCACCAGACTGGGAGGCGGCGGCAGCAGCAGCAACTACTGCTTGGTACTGATCATGGTCGGTACTCATCAAAGAAGGATGGAGCCTCTGTTGTCCCCAGGAGCCAATACCAGGTGACTGAAAGTTCATAGACTGATAACCTCCATCTCCAGCAACTCCTCTCAGCCACATCAAAGCATTGCTGTCATCTTAAGTGAAATACAATAATTAATAAAGGAATATGTGAATAAGAAAGGCTAGAAAGAAAAACAGAAGTAAGCCGATTAATGTAATTTCCAATGACAAGAACATAGAGGGCAGCCCAGTGCACGTAGCTCCCGCTTGCGCAGGGTCCGGGGAAGGGAACATGCAAAAGAAAATCTAAAATGTGTAGCAATCTACTCCCTCCTTTCCTAAATATAAGTCTTTTTAGAGATTCCAATGCGGACTACATACGGAGCAAAATGGGTGAATCTAAATTCTAAAATATGTCTATACACATCAGTATGTCATTCATTTTGGAATCTCTAAAAAGACTTATATTTAGAAACGGAGGGAGTATGTAGCACGCATGGAGACTCTGGTGAATATCATTCATCACCTTGGCGCTTAAAGGGCTGACTTTGCTTAGAATAAATCCAGATCTCACGTACACTAATCTTACTTGCACTACTAATAATAAAGGATAGCGGAATACACACTTCAGTTTCTGCATATATCAAGATGGATAAACAAATTATTAGATCACCTCACTAATAACATTCGTTCCCAGTGGATAAATCAACATGCTTCCAAGTTCCAACTTCAAATCTCATGCTTTGACACCAGGTGGGGTTCACACAAAAGATGGCATACACTACAGGCTCATAAGGCTCCAGTCTTACAGATACACAGTTCCAGTTACTCCACTACTTAGCATCGAACCAAAGGTTAATAATGAAGGTAATCTTGATCCCATGTTATCATTGACTTATGTTATTCTTGTTATAATGTAGCAAGTGTAGTGATTTGAATGCCATCTACATGTACAAAAAGAGCTCTAGATTCTAGGTGCCCCGCACATAGCAAACACACAATGATGTAGCTCCAAAATCAGATATGCCAGACTCAATATAGAGAACAATGACTAAATAGTACCTTGAAGGCCTGCTACACCAGAATACCAGGGATGTTTAACCCTCAGCGGAAACAAAGACGGATACATAGGAAAGGTTGTCAATGGTTCAATCTCCCATAAAGAAACTCTAGGCGGCCTTTCCCCAGCAGTTGATTCATCCCAACCAACCTACATTTACAGCATCAAAGATACTTTTTAGTGAATCCTCGTACTTCCAAGCAGTTTGAAGAAGCACAAAACACAATGATTAAATATAACTAATTTTGTTCTGATCAAACAATAGCATCTGAAGATATAACACGGATGCAAAATTTCTGTTATGAAAGAGAATGGTATACTGTATTAAAGAGAGAATAAATGAAATACTATCGAAGGCACAAAAAAAAAGAAAAAAAAACTGCAAATACAAAATGCAGCTGGCAACGAAATAAAGCAGATAAGTGGGAACCAACCAGGCAGCGCTCCAGAACAAAATCATTAAGTGGAAAAGAGAACTCTTACCTTAACTGATCTCCAGTAGGAACTAGCCCAACGCACTGGATCGGCATCACTCACTTCTGTTATCGTCCCCATATACCTGTATTTCATTTAATATCTCGTCAGTTTCCTTCAGCAAAAAAGAGAGAGGTAACTTTAGTCATTGCCATTACATACTGCAAACATTTCATGGTACCAAACAACCAAGAGAGCAACAAGGATAAAGAGCACAATCTAGAAGCAAGATTGAGTTTGTGATTTTGCTACTTCACCTGCGAACACTAGATTCCTCGGTCTCAAAGAGCATCCTGAACCGCATGCCGACTGATATCCGGGTGTGAAAAACAGCCTTGATGTACTTTGAGAGTGGTATGACAAATTCTGATGGACATGCCCTACAAACATTCTTCTTTGTAAGACTTGGCCACAAAAAGGAAATGTAGCATCACCACATGTTAATGAAACAATCCAAATTACCTCGGATTGTAGAAAATTGTGAAGCGGCTGTTTGTAGAAGCAGCATGAGCCGCAGCTGCAAGGAGCCCTATGTGCATGCTGTCACTCGAAAGAACAGAGGAAGGCATCACAGTCTGTGTCCGGTTGGCACGCCTGATTCCTAGCCAAAGCTGGTTTTTCTCGTTCCTAAATCATAAAACAAACAGTAAGTTCTACTTGTTTACCAAGTCCAATTTTTCCCACAAGCACAAGAATAAAGAGTAAACAAACCATATGAAGAGCACTGAGTCTCCAGCAACTAGTCTTTTGGCGCTAACGAACACACTCCAGCCAGTAGTTAGCAAGTGTCGTTTGGGCTGGCCTGTGAAAAATAAGCATATTATTAATATAAAAGGGTAATAATATGCGATGTTAACAAATAGTACTATAAAACAGCTTTTCAGTGTTGTTCAATTAATATGTGTGTGATGGCAACCTTTGTTAGTCATGTTGATACAAAATGAAGTGCATTTTAGTTAAAATATAGAGTATATTCTGCACTGAAGAATCCACACAAAAAAAATACTCGTGGGAAATACGAGCCCAAGACATAAGGGGTAAAAAAACACATAGTACATTTGTACAGGTTAGAAGGAGTGAACACCAGTTCAGAGACTAGAGTGCTCCATATGCAATTTGGTTAGTGCCTGACTCCCATAAGTACTTCAGAAAACATCTGACGAAATATCCTTGTCAATTGTTACTTATATTCAATCCAGTACTGCACTCAGGTTCCAGTGTAGTACGATCCGAGTAATTACTCCCAAGAATTTCTTCTTTTGCAAGCCCATTAAAGAGAACTTCATGTACTGACTGCTTCCCCCCATAAAAGAGATGCCCAAATCACATTGTGCACGAACAGCTGATATTTTCTGTTGGCACAGGCACTCTTGGAAATGTTTAAAAGGACATGATTTGATCAATGATGAGTGATAAGAAAGTCAAACTGTACCATGGCAGTTCAAAGCCAAACTAAACTAATTAAGAAACTTCATTTAAGACCAGCAGACTTCACGTTGAGCTAAGAATATATGCCCTGGAGATTTTTAGAACTTGCCTCGGAAGATGTGTCTGAACTTCCACTCGACGTCATGAATATCCCGCGCAATTAGCTCCTGAGCAGGAGGCTGCTGCGTGAAATCCTACAAACCACACTATACCACCTGTTATTGGCAACAGCAGACCCAAAAGCCACGGTGCAAAAGGAAAGGAACGCTGGCCAGAGCTAACACACTCATCACACCAGAGGGGGGAAGACGCGCTCGGCGGCACGGCGGGGCACGGAGAAGCCGCCGTGCGTGCTGGTGTCGCTGGCCGTCAGCGTCTTGCAGAAGTAGTTGGTCGGCTGCTTGCTCATGATCCCCATCTCCGCCGGCAGGTAGGCGTCGTTTTGCTCTTGCTGCAGCAACACAGATGAGAAAACATCAAGCTCCATCGGCATCACATCTTTTCAACTACTACAATCATGAAATACACATCAGCGGCTGGCTTACTGGGTTCAGCGGCTGCAGCGTCATCTGCGCGTACACTTCATCGGTCTCCACATCAGCCTGCACAGATTGTCACCAAACTCAGCACCAGCAGCATCAAAATAGACAGTAGGATCGCCGCATCTGAGAAATCGCAGGCAGGAAAAGGACGTGCATGCATTGTGACATCGTGCAGCTGGCAGATGAGCTGCGGCGGCAGGTTTGGGTAGTTGGGGATGTGCCCCTCCACCTCCTTGTTCGTCGACGCCGCCACCTTCACCATGAAGCACACACGCGCATTAGGAAACAAGACGCAGGCAATACATCAACCAGCTTGCACGCATGGAGGTTAGGAACGAAACAGCCGAGGGAAAGAGAGACGTGGGAGCTGACCTGCTCGCTGTGGCCCTGCGGGAAGTAGACGACGCGCGTGCCGAGGGTGGGGAGGCAGACGAGCGGGCCGGCGCAGGCGTGCCACAGCTCCGAGTTGAGGTTCTTCTTCTCTGCGCCCGCACGCACGCACAGCAAGCTTAATAAACAAACCAAGGGAAGAAGAAAGGCCAGGCACGCACGCACGCACGCACGCGTGGAGCAAGCAGCAAGCAGGCAATAAACAACCGAGCGAACACAAAGACCTAGCCACCCACTGACCTTCCTCCGGCGGCGCGGCGGGCGGCGGCTGGCCGCCGAGGCTGGCCCCCGACGAGGAGCTCATCTCCCCCGCACCCGCAACACCAGGACCAAAAAACCAAGCACCCCTCTCACAAATCCGCCCGGCGGAACCCCATCCTCAAATCCGCCGCATTCTGCAACCAAAGCCGCCGCGTCAGACGCCCGCCACCTCGAAACACACGGATAAAAAGGGAGGGGGCAGCATCAAATATGGGACGGATACGCGCGGCGCCTACCTCATCTCATCCGAGCTCGGAGATCGCCATGGTGGCCGGCCAGGAGGAGGGTGGGGGAGGAGAGAGAGGGGGGGGGAGGGGGGGAATGATTAGGTCCGGGGCATTTAAGCGGGACGAGACTCGACTGGGAGCGAGGCGCAAGTGCGAGTGCGAGTGGGAGTGCGCGTGTGCACAGTGCAGAGGAGAGAGAGAAGAGAAGAGAGTAGTTTTGAGTAAAGCGAGGCGAGAGGAGAGAGGAAAGTCGGAAAGCGGGTTTTCGAAAAAGCCGTATTTTATGGGCTCATGTAAGCCGCTGTCGGGCGCCCGTAACCCCGCCCGTAATGCCTGCTCAGGATAGACGAGACCATGCCACCGCCCACTCTCTCACTCACTGCCACTACTCGCATGGTTTCTCTGCGCCGTGGGCCAGGCCGCCTGTGAAACCCGCAGTCACACACGGGTCACGCGCAGCCCACAGCCCACCGCTGCTGCTCGGACGCGTTTGGCCTGTTTGGTTCAGCTTTTATCGACGGATTTCACTGCCGCGCAGCAGAATCTGAACCAAAGAGCGAACTCAGCAGAATCCGATTTCAGAAATCCGTTGCCAAAATCTAAACCAAAAGCGGAAGCAGCCCAGGACATGTTTTCTAAAATCTAATTCCGCTGCGGGCCAAAATCTGAAAAAGCTGTATCAGCTGGTTTGCCAAATGACCTACATTTTTTTCACATCAAATTTTCCACAGTTGTTTTCTCACAGCATGTTTTTCACAGCTGTTTTTAAAAATCCACAGCCGAACCAAACAGGACTGCGTGCCGTTTTTCAAAAATCTTCTTCTCTCGTTCGGTTTTCGCCGGAATAGATTCCGTCCGTCGATCGAGATGAGCAGCGAGCGATTCTCCTCCCCGTGTACGTGACGCCTGGTGCACGCACGTATGCCATGCACTGTTCTAAGGTGGTGGTGGTGGGGGGACGGGCGGGGCATCCATCCATCCATCCGCCCGTCCATCATGCGATGCCTTTCTCCCAGCACTGTGCATGCGTACTCTCCTCTCTCTGCCAGTATAGTTTTGCCAACACGACTCGTCGTCGCCGCGATAAAGCGCCCCATCCCCTGTCGAGCTGCCTGCCGCGCGACTAAGGCCAACTCCACCGCACGACCCTAAAATTCATCCCATTTTTTTCGGATTTTGTCCGCATGGTGTAGAAATAAGGAGAGAAAACGCCGGACAGAGGCCGGACAAACTCGCTTCACGCAGCGTTGCTACCCCATTTTTACCCCATTTCACCAGCTGTCCATCCTCGTCATTTCTTCAAACACGTAGAAGGCAAAGCGAACTCGTTGCCGAGGCCGCCTCGTCCGCCCAAGCTCGCCGCCGCGCCCCGCGCTCGCGCCAGGCCGCCCGTGCCGCCGCGCCTCTCGCCCCCGCCGCGCCCGCGCATGCCGCACGTCGCCGCGCGCCCGTGCCATGGCTGCCCGCGGCCGCGCCCCTCGCCCCCGCCGCGCCCGCGCACGCCGCCCGTCGCCGCGCCCGCGCGCCAGCGCCAAGGCTGCCCGCGGCCGCGCCCGCGCGCCAGCGCCAAGGCTGCCCGCGGCCGCGCCCGCGCCATGGCTGCCCGACGGGCTTGGCAGAGCCATGGGTGTGAACTGGAGGGGGGCCGGTGCTGCTGCTGTTGTACTGGAGAAAAAGAGAGACTGACAGGTGGGGTCGAGGGCGGACACAGACGGACGACGAGGACGCGAAGACGTCCGCTTTCTGTCCGCTTTGGCCCCAAACCGAGAGCAACTTTGGTCTAGAAATGAGGCAAAAGCGGACACGGACCGGACGAAACGACAATATGCTCCCATGCGTTAGGTCGTTCGGTTTGTCCGTTTTACTCCAAATGGACACAAACGGACGATTTGGGGTAAAAATGGGTCACGCGATGGAGTTGGCCTAACACGATAAGCCGGCGGAATTTCGACGTTTTTTTGTCCGGCAAAGGGTGGAATTCTTGCATGATGGCGGCATCCTCGGCGGCCAAGACCACAAAAAACCGATGATGGATGGATGGCATCTTCCGAACATACTACTACTGTATATTGCTTTAATCTCGGAGGTCACGAGTACCTCGTAGAGTGCTAAGCCCGGCAGGCGGCCGGCCGGCCGTTAATTACGTGACGGCACGGCGCATTAAAGAAAAAGAAAAGAAAAAAAAGAGAGGATGGGTACGGGGTACGGAGGCGATCATGACACGTCCACTCATCAGTGCACTGCCACTGCCGCTGCGCGCGACATGCCGCTCGTACCGTGACGTGACCACCCAAGAGAAATAATAAAAATGAAATGTACTTAGTAATAATAAACAAATAGTATCTCGTCCGTGCCGGCACGAGCGCGCTTCTGTCGAGTCGACTGGGAGAGAGAGAGAAAGAGAGGAAAAGAAAATAAAAGGTGACGCGACTCGGAGGAAAGAGAGTGACATGGCAAACCCGGTCGATCGGACCCGTACGTACGTACGTGCTCTCGACGCGACGTGCCAGTGGCGGAGGCGCAGGTATATTCCCCGCGTCTTTCACCTTTTTACTGCGACCAAGCACGCTGCGGAAAACTACCGCCGCTGCCTACTACTGCTAGGCCGTGGAAGGTACTAGTACGGGCAGGAGGATCGACCGTACTCCACCGTGGAAAATACCCTCAAAAGTTTACGGCGTAATCTACTACCGTGCACTCAAGTTGGACGGCAGAAGCTTAGCCTCCCTACCTACTAGCTACGATTATTATTGGGTCTACGGTTCACAACAGTGGGCTGAGCTCGCGAGTGAGATTGCTTTATGCGGATTCGACCGTTGCTTTGGCTGCAACTTCCGGCATCTGCCAACAGTGCCGCTACCACCTATGATAACCCTGTGCCGTAACTTTCAACTTTGTAAAGGAAATACTCATATATACCTTAAAAAGCGCGGCATGACAGGTGGGGCTTGCGCACACAAGCTCTCTCTTTTTTTCTTCTGTGGGTTGCGAAAACGCAGGCTTGCGCTGGGGGTGAATGATAAAGCAGATCCTGGCTTATCAGGGCCTTAATTCTGGTGGTCGCCAATGGGAGACAGGGGAGGGGTCATGATGAGTCCAGAAAACGAGAGGTGGCCGTGCCATCCGTACCGCTGCCACGGCTTTTGACCGGCCCTAGCTCGTTAATGATGCTATCAATGCGGCGGCCAGTTTATTTAACGACTGCATCTCGCGCGAGCGCGTACACTTGCCGGCCTGTCTGAGTGTCTGTACACACGCTCGCTCCGTAGTAGTCAATGGTGGTGTACATGGCGGGAATACTTTCAGTTTTTTTATGTTATTTAAGGCAGCTCTTGTACTTGGCCTATCGTCCTGTGCAAGGACTTGTCCGGGTGTTTTCAAAAAGAAGCGCCCGCCCGTCCTGGAAAGTGCGAGGGCACAGTGTGACAGTGAGAATCGTCCGCTAGTAGTAAGTTACCGCTACCGCTTAGCACCTCAGGTGCACCCAGAAACGGCCAGGTCGAGCTGAGCAGCCCGTACGCTCTCCATCGCCTTGTTTATTTATTTACTCTAAATTATTATCCACTACTGTACTACTGTGCTCTATACTTTGTGACAAAAAGAATCTGAAAAAGGGTTAACTTTCGCGCGCAAGTGAGAGTTCATCTGTTATTTTATTGGACAGGTATATATCATGGTAGCCACATGACTTGAGCTGCACCACTACTGATCACCATCACAAGCACGCTAGCTTAGCCAGCAGGTGGTGGTAGTACTAGCGTGTCTTGGCCGTGTCCCCTGTATGCTCGGCGTCCACGGTTGCTGTCGCGTAGACCGGGCAGCCACGGCCGGGTTACGTCGGCTTGGAAATGCTCTCGGTCTAGCAACGCGTAGACAGCGCGTACAGATACTCCACCAGTGGTCCATGGCCCCATCGACGTCGAGATAGATCACCTCACCTCACGCTGATGGGAAATTACCTCCCGGCTGCCTCTAGAGCGCCCAATAAGTAGTTGTTGTTTCCTTGTGTGAAAGCTGGCTCTGGATCGAGCCGTCGATCGATGTGGCTTACAGTGGAATAAAACAGCTCATGTTTTCACTGGCCTGCCTGCCTGCATGCACGCATGCACGAGCACTCACGGCGCACCGGCCGTACGCCGACGAGGACGGCATCGCTGATGTACGGCTCCGGCAAGTGGCTGTTGCAAGTTGCGCACGGTCGAACGATCCGTCCGTCGAGTGGTTTCGTTTCGTACGTTGGGGTGGAGGGACACGCGGTCCACCAGGTGAGAGGCCATGGACGGCGTCCACCCAGGCAGGCATGAGTCGGATCGATGGATCGCGATCGCCGATCGGGCCGCGACGGGCGCCACCACCGCTGCGGGGGAACAGCGCCGGCTTTGGCTTTTCCACGGCCCCGGCCCCGCGCGCTGCCCCAAAGCCTGCCGGGCTCGCCTCAGCCGCTCGACTGGATCAGTTTCCCCTGCCCATGTCCGTCGCCCTGCCCCTGCCCTGCCGACGACCGCCGTGCGCCCGGCCCCGCCCACGCCCCCGCCTCAGCCCTCCGGCCCCGCCACCCGCGCCATCGATACAAGGCAGCAGTAGTAAAATAATAGGGACCGGACTACCGGGAGCCCGCGCCGGCCGGCGAGCGTGGCGACGGTCGTACGCGTGCGTGCGCCCGGCCGTGCATGTGTCTCCCCGCTCCGCTCCACTCGCCAATGAATCTCCAGCGTACATACATGGTAGCACTACGTGCGCGTGATCGCTGTGCGCGTCAAGTTTTCTGCACGCGCGCGCGTGGCCGCTGGCCGGCGGAGGACAACAGTCCCCGCCGGGTCAGGTCAACAAAGGGGCGGGGCGCTGTAGTGGCGGCCAGGGCCGTGTCACTTGCTCCTGTACCGGCCGGCCGGCCTGCCCCTGCCGTGCGCGCGCGCACGCGCGTGGGGGTGGCACCACTGCCACTGCTGCCGTGGTCCGGCCGGCGCCGGGCGGGGACCTGCACCTGCGTGGTGGCTAGCTGCGAGATCCATCCGTCCATCTCCGCCAGTTCTCCCCACCCTGTAGTCAGCCAGGCATGCCCGCCCGGGCCGGCTCACTCGCGCGTGCACGTGCGACGTGCATACGCACAGCCTTAAGCAAGAAGACGAACTGTTCACGCCATGGATGCGTCGTGAGCTACTGAGCTCTCACTGTCTACTGTCACTATACTGGTGTACGTGCTACGGTATCATCGCTGTTGGTGAGTGGCACTGCAGTGGCATTGATTCCTGGTCTTCTTCTGTGTATTCCTCCTGCTTCTGTTCTACTGGTAACATGTTAAGCCTCGGCGTGTGCATCAATCAAGACGATTGGACGATCGGCGTACGGTTGATGCATTTGGGCACATGGGGAGTACGAGCAAACAGTGGTTGATGAATCGTCCCTTCGTGCCAGGCCATTCCAAACGAAGCATGTGTCTACATAAGTGGTGAACAGAGGCCCATGCCTGTGCACAGGGAGCCTCCATACAGCTCTTGACGCCTCCACAGTCCATCAGACTCGCGACTTCGTACTTCTCTTGTTGGATCTCATCGTGAGTTCGTGATCCCGCTGAAAGCGTCGCATGGGGTAAGTTTAACCCATGTACGAAAACCCATGTGTAACTTGACACTTCTTATTCAGACAGAATAGAGCAATTATGCATTTCTTTCTTGAAAAAATCGACCGTTTCTTGAATTGTATGTACACCCTCCGATCCAAATTATTGACACAACTTTAGTACAACTTTGTAGAGTACGTGAAATCTCTTGCATGGACAACGTCAATTTTCTCTGTAGTATTTCTTTGTGTTGTATCTCTTGCATGGACTTTCACGGAGACCTGTGCGTTCCTTCCTCTAATTGGCCCCCTTGATTTTTACCAGTGGGCCCGCCTCACTTAATTATAAATCTCAGCCAATCAAATGCAAACCACCCTGTAAAATCCCGTGTGTGTAGCATTACTCCCATGATGACTCATTCAGATCCATTCAGATCATAACATGCTACAAAGTGGTGTCATGTGAACGTTGACTACATGACACTTCACCATATTTGAGCCTAAGGGAATGCATTTTGGAGTAGCAATTAGATGATGGGTTGCGAGAGTGACAGAAGTTTAAACCCCAGTTTATGCGCTATTCCGTAAGGGACTGATTGAATCCAAAAGTTTAATGCTATGGTTGAAATTTATTTTTAATACTTTTCTCGTAGTTGCGGATGCTTGCGGGATGGTTAATCATACGTAGGAGGTTTGTTCAAGTAAAAACACCACCTAAGCACCGGTCCACCCACATATCAAATTATCAAAGTACCGAATACGAATTAAGCCAACATGATGAAAGTGACTAGATGAAATTCTCGTGTACCAAGAACGCTTTGCTTATCATAAAAGATCGTTTTGGCTTGTCCTTTGCCTCAAAAGGATTGTGCTACCTTTCTGCACTTTTGTTACTACTATCGTTACTTGCTCGTTACAAATTATCTTGCTATCAAACTATTCTGCTACTTACAATTTCAACACTTGCAGACATTACCTTGCTGAAAACCACTTGTCATTTCCTTCTGCTCCTCGTTGGGTTCGACACTCTTACTTATCGACAAGAGCTACAATTGATCCCCTATACTTGTGGGTCATCAAGGATAAAAACATTTCATAATGGTCCTCCACAAGTACTGATATTCAATCATAATTTTTTTTCCAAACGAAAGGGGTACCCCCCCCCCCCGCCCCAACTTTTATTAAAGCCAAGGAAAAACCACAACATCGGACAATTAACAGCGCTCAACGACAATCGAAGTGTGGCTGCCACAGAGAGAAACATCTAGGGTTCTTAGGCTACCCTATTACAACAGTTTTAAGCATAAGGTAGTTCCAGGGGGATACAGGGCTCGAGGATACATATGGGATATCACAACAGATCAAAGATAAGGGTAGGCATCCAACATATGTAAACCCCCCGTGCGCCCAGGTGCTCATTGACTCTAGGCGATCCTAAGCAACTCCCCTCTTCGGAGGTCCAAGAGCCTTAAACACCGGAGAAGAAGCGCACCCTGAGCCTATGAACATAGGATTTTCCACCGCCTGATCATTGCTCCCAACAGATCCAAAGCACAGCGTATACTTCGCCATCTTCACCCTGGAAAACAAAGTCAATTCGCAAACGCCACAAGCTCCACAAGGTAGCAGAAGTAGTGATGTTCATAGCTTCACAATGTTTTCTCCTCTTCTAAAAGGAAGGAAGCGAGACAAAAGAGTAAGGTGCAGAAATGTTAAAGCATTCAGCCACAAACTCCCACATTTGCCTAGCTACAATACAGCCAAAGAAAAGATGTTCTATCATCTCCGGTTCATCACAAAAGACACAAGTCTTGTCTTCTACATGTCTGTGTTTAGCTAAATTATCTGTGGTCAAGCTCTTGTTATAGTATATCAACCACATGAATATGTGAATGTTGGGGGGAACTTTAATTTTCCATATAACATCTTTAATCTCAAGGGGGATCCCCCTAAAGTTGATCAGTTTGTAAAAAGACTTGACTGAATATTGGCTGGAAGATTATAACATCCAAATAGGCTGGTCTGGGATATCAGACAAAACAACCTGACTAATTGTATTGCTGAGATCAACCCATCTAGCCATAACCCCCTCATCAACACATCTCCTAAAGGTAAGTTGGAGTTCACCTCCAACCCAGACATGTGCACGAGTAGCCTCTTGCTGTTGATAGATGTCAAACAGGTTCCAAATGCAATTTTTAAAGAACAATCCCCAATCCAAATGTCATGCCAGAAGGCAATACTCTTGCCATTCTGAGGGATCCAGCTGTAGAAGTTTTTTGCCGCTGCAAGGGCCCAAGATATGCTTTTCAGGAAGGGAGAACCCAAAGCAGTCCTAGTATTAAAGAATTTGGGGTTATTAGTATTATATTTGAAAGCCAATATCTTCTTCCAATCACTCTTTCTACCATCATAAAATCTTTTTCCCCAAGAGGCCAAAAGGGCCATGTTAAAATCCCTAAGGTTGGGAACCCCCAAACCACCAAATTCTTTCTTTCTAGAGATCAACCCCCAATTAGCAAGATGGTACTTATGGTTTTCCCCCATATTACCCCAGAAGAAGTTGGGCATTTGAGTAATCATATCAATGGCCCACTTGGGAAATTTCACAATATACATCTAGTAGGCATGGATGCTGGCAATGCATGTAGTAAGAAGGATCAGTTTGCCCCTGTAGGAGAGATATCTCCCCAGCCACCCAGCTATATTCTTGATGATTCTATCTATAATGGGTTGAAGATCTTCTCTTCTAAGCTTTTTAAAATGCAGAGGAACTCCCAGGTATTTAAAGGGAAAATCCCCAAACTGGCAACAGAAGACTTGAGCAAAATTTTAGATAACTGTTCAGAGACATTAATAGTATGCATATCACTCTTATGAAAGTTAATCTTCAAACCAGAAAATTTCTCAAAACAAGTTAGGATCCATTTCAAATTTTTGGTATATTCTAAAGAGTTGTCAAGGAAGAGGATAGTATCATCAGCATATTGCATACTGACAACCCCACCAGGAATGGCATGAGGTAGGAGCCCACAAATTAAACCTCTATTGACAGCTTCATGTGGCATCTTTGAAAATACATCAGCTACCAAGTTAAACAACAAGGGTGAGTGAGGATCACCTTGTTTCAAGCCTTTTCCCCCAACAAAGTGGGGGCCATTAGCACCATTAATTCTGACATGAAAGGTCCCTTGATTAATAGTAGATAGAACCCAACCAACCCATTTACTACCAAAACCTCTAGAAAGAAGCATTTCTTCCAAGAAATTCCAACTAACTCTATCATAGGCTTTCTCATAGTCAATCTTAAGAATCAAACCACTAGAAGCAGACCTATGAATCTCATAAATAACCTCATGGGCCATAACCACACTCTCCAGTATAAATCTCCCTTTAATAAAGGCAGTCTGATTAGAAGAAATTAACTTGTCACAACGAGGGGAAACCCTAGTAGTCATTGCTTTAGAAAAGATCTTGACAGCACAATTGCTCATGCTAATAGGCCTGAAATTCTTCATGTCGCTAGCTTGAGGCACTTTAGGTATGAGGGTAATAATGGCATAGTTCAGTTTATACATATCTAAGATGCCACTCTCAAAATCTCTTACCATCCACATAAAATCATTTTTAATCAGCTCCCAAAAGGTTTGATAAAATAAGAAGGATAGGC
This sequence comes from Triticum urartu, assembly GCF_003073215.2. Lineage (NCBI taxonomy): Eukaryota > Viridiplantae > Streptophyta > Magnoliopsida > Poales > Poaceae > Triticum > Triticum urartu. The sequence continues at coordinate 731,223,216 of NC_053023.1, read as the reverse complement.
CATCAGGGCCAGGAGCACCACTAGCATAAGAGCTCATAATAGCCTATTTAATTTCCTTTTCGGAAAAAGGTTTCTCTAAAAGTTCTCTCTCTTCATCACTAACCATTTCATCAATGGACCAAAAATCAGCATCCAAGTGGATATCAGGTTTAGGTTCAAATGCAAACAAATCTTTATAAAAAGAAGTAGCTACCTCAAGCATATCATTAGTAGAAGTAACAACCCCATTAGGTCTATTCAGCTCAGTGAGGTGGTTCTTCGTGTGCCTACGATTAGCAAGGGCTTGGAAGTAGGCATTGTTTGTATCTCCTTCTAGAATTTTTCTGTCCCTGGACCTCTACTAGAGGGCAGTTTCCTCTTTTTTTTTTCCAAATCTCATCTAGTTCCTTCTTAATATCCTTCATCCTATCAAAATCAGCAACATGAAGTTGTTGAGACTCAGATAGGACATCAAGGATACCAAACTCCATAAGGAGTGCTTTCTTCTTCTTCTTGAAGGCTGGTTCTTTGTTAATACTCCATCCTTTCGGGTTTTTTCCTGAGGACACTAGTCTTAGCCATCCAATTTTTAGCTGAAGAGCTAGAGGAGGACACAGAGTTCCAAGCTTCTGTGACCATTTGGTGGAACCCTGGCTGAGATAGCCACCACTTTTCAAATCTAAATGGTTTAGGGTTAGATGGGGCTCTTGCCCCAATGTCAAGAACCAGGGGTGTGTGGTCACTCCCAACTCTAGGGAGTCCTCACAAGGATGGAAGAGGAAAATGGGCATCCCAGTCCACAGAAGTGAACACCCTGTCAAGTATTGCAAAAATAGGGGAAACCTGGTTATTAGACCGGGTAAACACTCTATTGGAGATAGAAATCTCCATCAGGCCCCATCTATTAATTCAGTCATTGAATTAAAATGCAGTTTGTTGGTTAATCAAGCCACTGCTTTTTTCAGCTTCACTTCTAACCAAGTTAAAATCCTCACAAATCATGATAGGATAAGAAGCATTAGTCAAAATATCATGTAATTCAGTAATAAAGTCAATTTTAAATTCAGAATAGGCAGAGCCATAAACCAGCACCATTTGCCACACAAAGCCATCATTCTTATTTTTAATAGTGGCAGTAATAGATAATCTTTGATTAACAAAACCAATCACCTCAAAAATGTTTTTCTTAAAGCCCAAAAGAATCCCTCCAGCAGTGTTTGCAACAGGCAAAAAATGCCAAACAAAGTTATCAATTCTATCAATAGCTTTGAGGAAACCCTCAGAAATGATTTCTCTTTTTGTTTCTTGAAAACCAATAAAATCTTGATTAGTCTTAGCAATGGTATCACAAAGGCACTAATATTCAATCACAATATTTCAAAAATAATAAGATAAAACTCTCATGTATTGTACAGGGCGGGACCTAGCATGAGACCCTATACATGTATATTATGTTTGCCATGTCTCTAGGGCCGGGGTCATGTTTGTGAAATCTCCGACAATACACCTTTTTTGACACAGTCTGTTTTATTGACTCGTAAAATTGCATCAAGATGATATAAGCATGATGTGTTCGAGCTCAGCCTTTGGATAATTGAGATGTGCACGTTAACTACGACACACCCATAGAAAAAAAGGGAAACATAATGCCAATAACCGATTAATCTTCTAGGGAGGTGGTAGACTACAACACCATCTATGATGATGTTTGTTACTCCCTAGAACAGTAAAAACACATCATGCTACATACGCCACTATATCTTTTTTTTGCAGGGTACATACGCCACTATATCTAGCCGGTTATTGCTAGGGTTCCAGTGACGGGGTGCAATGAATTTGTTCGTCTGTTGCGAAGACATGAAAATTCACCATGTCGCTATATTGTGTCATAAGAATCGATGAAGAAGACATGTGGCTATATTGTGTTACTACAAGAATACTTGTTTGGATCTATAGTAGGCTGTCAATTTTGGACACAAGAAGAAAATGACTAAGGCCAACTCCACCGCGCGACCCTATCCTGTCCGGGCCTGTCCGTTTGGGGTAAAACGTACAAAGGAGGCGGCCCAGCGCGCGATGGCCCGGACCCATCTTGTCCGTTTTGTGTCCGGGCCGACCCATTTCGAGCGCAAACTTGCGCCGGGTTTGGATCGCGGCGGACACCAAACAGACGCGCGCTCGTCCGTGTCGGGGCCGCGTGGCAGGCGGCCACCTACCTCCCACCCGCCCACATCAATGCGCACGAACGGACGGCCCCACCTGTCATCCGCACGTTGAGCGGTCGCCGTCCTTCTTTAAGTGGGAAGCATGGACGGGTCATCCTCCACACTGCCCCACGCCACCCCGCAGCCTCCTCAAAACCCGACAGCGGTGACCACGTCCCAAACCCTAGCCTAGACCTCGCCGGCCGGCCGCCCGCAGCCATGGGCCTCTGGAACTACGGCCGCAAAGGCAGGCACGACCGCGAGGCCGGCTCCTCGTCGGGACGCCGCCGTGGCTCGGTGAAGAAGGAGGAGCCCGCCTCGCCATCACCACCACGCCGGGCCCCCGCGCCGCCCGCCTTCTCCATCGCGCTCACGTCCGCCGGCGAGCGCGACCGGCATTACGTTCGAGCGTCGGTGTGCTGCCGTTATTGGGAGACGAGGACGCCGCTTCCCTGGAGCGACGCCCATCTCCCCAATAACTGGCACCTCTCCGCCGACCGGGTCCCCATCCCGCCGGTCCCGACGAGCGGCCGTGCGCGCGAAGAGGAGATCGAGCGCCGCCGCCGCCTCCTCCCCGACGACCTCTTCTACGACCCCAGGTACGCCCCGATTCCGCGCTGTGGGACACGTGGTTTCGTGACGAGCACGACACCAGGCGCGCGTCCTTCTTCGCCGGCGCCTCGACGGGGCCGCGGTGGCCACGACAGGGGCGCGCCCAGGAGCGCGGGCATAGGCGGGTGCGCGGCGTCACGCCCACGCCGTCGCCCCCTCCACCTCCTCGCATGTCAGCGAAGGAGGAGGCCCGTCTCCTCAAGCGTGTCATGGACGACTCCATGTACACGCACGACGAGTGGCAGTGGGACGGCCTGGAGGAGGCCATGGCCCTCTCTGCCGCCGGGGACGTCGCCTTTCCGGAGCTCCAGATGGTGGCCGTGGAGGACGAGAGGAGGGAGGACCCGCCGGCCGCGTTCCAGTAGCTGCTGGGCCAGAGGTGGCGCTAGTCCTGCACTGCTCCGGAGATGTCCGCCGGCGTGGGCGTGAACTGGTGCCCCACTCTGCCGCGGTCACCGGAGCGGGAGGCCTCGCCACGGGAGGAGGTGGTGCAGGCAGCTCTAGCCGTCCAGCTCGCCCCCGGCCACCACGCACCTCCGGCCCACCTGTGGACGCCGCCGGACTACGTCGACCTCGTCAGCGACGACGACGACACCGGTGGCCAGTGAAGACGGCGACGGCCACGGCACCGACGGGCGCGGCAGGAGGGCGCGGGAGGCGGAGGCATTTTTTTATTTTGTTTTATATGTTATTTATGAAAAATGGGCCTTTTAAGTGGCCGTGGAAACTGGGCCGTTTTGTGGCCGTCCTCTATATATATTTTATGTTTTTCTAAAATGTGTTTATTTAGTTTTTTAGTTATTTTGTTTTAGTTTTAATATTTTTTTTATTCACGTCTACCCCAGACACGATTTGGGGTGCGGCCGCGCGGTGCGCGCACGTACAACCCATCTAACAAAGGCGGACACGGGCGAACCCATCGGCACCCCAAAGGGACAAAATCTGGCCAATCCAGACATTCGTTTGGGGTCGCGCGGTGGAGTTGGCCTAAAAGATACTTTGCAATGGACTGGGATCTTCTTCCTCAAGACCCAACCGAAGAGGCACGGCATGAAATAACCTCTCACGGTGCTGGGAGTCACAAAGGATCAAATGATCCACCCATGTCGAAGACACATTGCCACTCGCACCACGGCGGAGGCCCCCACCTCGCAATCGCACCCACAAATCTATCTTGAGAAAAGCTTTGATGTCCATGGTCCCCTGTAGATCGAGCCCAATCGAGGCTCCCGCGCTCCCCAGCTTTTGGCGCCTCCTCCAAATCATTCGTCCATAATTCACCCCGCACGCCACTCCACGCACCATCCCCCTCCTCTCTCCCGCACTAGGGGTAGAGGGGTAGACCGGCCGGAGCGAGCAGGCATGCGTCCCCATCCACCACCCAACTCCGCCATTGCTTCCCCTTCTTCTTGGCCCTGTCGATCTAGGAGTGGCAAACGGCCCGGCCGGCCGGCCCTGCGCGAGGGTCAAGATTCCCCTATTTCCACGAGACGCTGCCGCCGCGGCGCGCGCACCAGCCCAGCAGTGGCTGCCCGGTGCGGTCGGTCCCTTGCCTGTGGAATTTTCAAAAATATGATTCGGGGTCTCCGAGGAATCCTCCTCCTCTGTGGATCACCGACCGTTGCGTCACGACGGCAGTGCTTCCATCGAGCTGCCACCCATGCAGCATCAGTGCTGCTTACGTAGAACAGCATGGCCGGGCCTTGGTGCCATGCCATTGCCATGCATACATGCATCTCAAAACGGCGGGTACCCTACCAGCTAGCAGCAGCAATGGCCATGGCTCTTTCTGCCTTTTGGAATCGGAGCCTAATGCTTTTAGCAGGAAGCTAGCTATAAGCCCGCATCATTGATCGCTGATCCGTCCATGATCTCCCCCACAACCCGTGGATCTGCATGCGGCCATTTTTTATATTTTTTTGAGGGTACGATCGCTGAATAATTGCGGCGTACTTAGGAGCGAGCACCGTGGGAGTGCTCGGAAAGGCCTCTTCACTCGTTACCGGGCGAGCGTGTGGTGTGGATCCCCGGGAGAGATGGGAGAGAGACGGAGATCGGTGGAGCCGTAATGGCCCGTCCAAAACCGGCACTGTTCCCTGGTAGCCTCGCGCCGCACGCCTCGCTGTAACACTGACTGTAACTCTGCTGGCGCACGCACGTCCGGCCGGCCGGCGGGGCGACTGGTCTTTTCCGAGGGCGGGCGGGAGGAAGGGGCCAAGGGGAAAACGAGGAGGAGCCTCGCTGCTGGCGAGTCCGTGATGACACGGACCGGACCGGCGATCGAGCTGACCCGACGGAGAAGCGCGTGCTGTGACACTGCGAGTCAGCACGGCTGCACGGGGTAACTGCACTGCATGCATGGTGTTACAGCTGCCTCCTTCCACGGCCGCACTGCGCCCAGAGCCAGTGCGGTGGCCGGTGGGGTTGCCTTCATGGCTGGGTCGGGTCGGGCCGGGATCAGTAAAGGCAAAGGTGATGAGGCGGGCGGGCCTGGGGTCGGATCGCCGCTGCCGAGCACGCATGGATGGCTTTGGATTCCGGGAGGATGCACTGGCGCATGGTTTGGGCCGTGTGGGTCGACCCCGGGCAGGGAGTGAGGGACGGAGCATTGGTGCCTGGGGTGGGGGTCCGTGTGGCAGACGCGGCTGGAGGGAGATCACTGTGATCGTGCGCGGAGCAGCGAGCTAGGGACACCGGCAGCGGTGCCCCACGCACGGCCACAGGGCGCAGGCAGGCACACACTGGCAGTGGTGTGATCTTTTCCATCCATCCATCGTCTGCCCCTTGCGAGTCCCGGGTGGTCATCATGCTCTCTCTGTGACTCACCGGAGACGACACCAGAGAGACGTGTTGGTGTGGACGACGCCCACACCACGGGTACTGCTGCCGGCTGCCGCTCGCTGCTCCGGTCCACTCCAGCGTGCTTCCTTCCTTCCTTGCTGAAAACTTGAATTTAAAATGGTGAGCTGTGACATATTATTGGTCTGCCTTTCTCATGCCATTTCTGGGGCACTGCCTGTGAGTGATCTGCGTTTCCTACGTGGAGAGATCAGGTTGTAGTAAAAGGGAGCCGACGCTTCTTTTTTTTTTGAGGGGGGGAGCCGACACTTCTGCCAAGTTTAATTTGCGACAGGAGATGAGATAGAGATGACGGTCCCCGGCCCGTACCACGCCCAGATCCACATTGTTCGTGCCTGAGGCTTGCCACGTAGGCTGCTTGCTCATCCTCAGACCATCGAGAAAAACCCTCACAAATTGCAACCACATAAGCACATCTGGTGGAAATTGAAATGGAAGTAGACTGCTCTTCCTTCCTTCCTGTGAAAACTCTAGGAGAAAAAACATCATGATTCACCCCTTCAAAAAGAGACGAGAAAACAGGATTTACAACGAGGGTGAGACAACTGTCGGTTTTATAGATCTTTTACCATGCGATTTATACTACAGGAGCACATAGACCTTGCAGAAAGCACACAACATTTCTCCAAGCCCAAGCGGTTTGTTGCCATCTTGAATTACAAGTGCTGGTCATGTGAGACCAGATGCTTGTACTTCTGATCCACATTTGACAGCCTCGCCGCCTCCGTCAAGCCCTTGGTCACCACCATCTTCAGAATGTCACATCCCTCCTTTATGGCCGAATCGATCTAGGTTCAACACAGGAAGACACAAAACACATTAAGCATCCGGTTGATGTATGCGGCACTCTAGACAAAGTGTGGAACACCCCTCCACTCAGTCAGTCAGTCAGTCAGCCAGACTATGTTCAGTTTGAAGCACAATATCTGTGTGCATCTAGTTTGATCACAGAATATACCGGTCACCAAATTTAAGTTTTGGAAACCATTTTAATGCCCAAATGATTCCTCCTATTCCTGGCTCTGGTGTGCAAAGAATAGTGGCAATAGACGAATGCAGTCATAAAATGGGCTGACTCAGTTAAGTGTTTGCTATTTGCAAGAAACATTGCAGAAATTCAACAAGGTTTAACTGAAGCAGATTAAATTAAGAGCTTGCTTATACAATATTGTTTGGTCATACCTGTCCTAGCAAATTAATGGACATGATCATGTAACCACAGAACAAATGAAGGTGTTTAAAATATTAATTTACTAAGAAGTAAGAACAATTAAGAAACGATAATAAAAAGAAGCATAACATCAAAATTGAACTACATGATAAAAGCAATAAAGATTTACCCGTTCCCGACCAGTCTTATTGAACTTCTGAAGCACAAAAGCTTTGGGATCCATCTGACCAGGCGGTCGTCCAATTCCTACATATGCCAAGCAATGACTTTTTTTTGGGTCCAGAAAAGGAAAATAAAATCTGAATCCTGCAGCTGTCAAACCTACCAATCCTTAATCGACCAAATTCCCGGTTCTTGCGAAAATGGTAGATCACACTCTTCAACCTGATAAACTAACAAGGTAAATGTTTCCTGTCAAGATTAAATATAGCCCTCATCTGACGGAACATCACATAGATTTGAGAGAGCTAACGATCTGCATTCAAACACAAATAACAAACTTAATGATGGAGCATTCTATCACACTCATTCGAGAGTGCTTATGTTCTGAAGATGATTTTCAGTAACTGACCACTCCCTACATCCCTATTCACACGTCCCACATGAATTTGAGGTTCAATTTTGACCAACAAAACTTGAATTATATGTCACAAAAATAATACCATTTTACTTGTATTAAACTGTAGTTTTCAACAGAGCACGAAGTCAAAGTCTATGTTAAATGGCAAGTAGAAACAAGTGTACTAAAAGGATCATGGTGGCATGATAAAAATGAAAAGAAAAAACATGTGCATGCAGGAATACAACAACAAACATGAAGTATAATTACTAATTCGGTACACCTGCTTTATCAATGAAATGGGCAAAGCTTTTCCCTCCTGTAAAAAAAACTACAGAACGAAAAAGAAGTTCTGGCAATCTCAGTTTCTCGAAGATAAGTAACATAATGTTTACCAGTTCACTGAAACAGGTATCTCCTAAGGGCATACCAGCAGACTAGATTACAGGTCTAAGACAACGGTCTGACATTTTAAACAGATAAATTACAGATCTATGCTTTTTATTATTTCTGTATTTAAACACAAGGAATGAATACATTGTTTTCCCTTTGGAATCTTTTGACACAGGAATAAAACTCTTTCAGAGAGCACATAAAGTTAAGGTTTACCAACCCATTGTGACGTCCGTATCCTCCTTTAGGTTGTAAACGGAGAACTCCACATGGCAGGTCCGTGTCATCATATGCCTAAGACTCATAAAACAGAGAAGTCAGATCACTATATAAGGATGAAGATCAGAAAACAAGTGCTTACCACTATGACACGGTGAAGTGGCAGTTTATAATATGCAGCAAGTGCACCAGCCTATAATAAGAAAAGGAAAAACAGAGGGGTGTCAGCATCACAAGCATTTAACATGCTGTCGTGGTTCACAGTCAAGCCAGTTAAAATGAACTGCATCGCATGAAAAATGTATAGTATAAAATTTAAATAAGTCTTCCAAAACTGCTTGCTTACAGATTCACCACTCAGATTTATGTATGTTTGAGGCTTGGCAAGCAAAACAGGGACACCATCTACCACCCCTGCGGAAGGCCCGCACTTTAAGTCAATTCAAGTCTTTGGTACTTTGAAAACAGAATATGGATTACTCAAAGAGTAAAGAGAAACATTCTTTCTGAGAGATTACAGATGGAGCCAAACCTTCACCAAATAGTGCTTTGAAATGATGCGTTGTCAGGGATATGCCCTGAGACTCTGCAAATGCATCTATCATATCAAACCCAACCTGCAAGGCGAAACAACACAAAGGAACTCTGAGAATAAAGCCGGGCCACTGAATTCCAGACAAAAGATGAGAAGGAGAACTTACATTGTGTCTGGTGGATTGGTACTTCTCACCGGGGTTACCGAGGCCAATAAAAAGCCATGGTTGTATTACCGAGCTCGATGAAGATGGAGGTAGTGGGGATGTCCGGCAGGTGGAGATGTAACGCTTTGAAAGGAAGGGGGCAAATCTCATCCAAAGCTTTGCCCGCATGATTTACTTGATCGTAGGCGTCCAGACTGCCACAAGTGCAAAACCTGATGGAAAAAAAATCCGTGAGGTAAGCCAATTCTGTGAGTGACCATTGGACCCAAGCCTTGCGCATCCAAACAATGTCTAGTGAGTAGTGACGCACATTGGCCACAATAGAACATGGAAGAATCCAAGTTAGAAAGAGCTCGAGCAATCATGGAAGAAAGCACTTCTACAATCGCCGCATCTAGCTTAAGCATTTCATCATACAGCTGCTAGACAATAACATGTGCCGGCCTCATCCCTGTGCCTGAGTTGCAAAACTATCCTGAACTCTACATCATGGTTTCGATCAGACAATCGGATTTGATTGGCCTCCGTGCTCGAAGTGCGAAAAATCTCCCAAAATGGCAGTCCCCCGGTCACATTTGAAGATTCAAGTGCAGACGAGGAGTAAAGACCAGAGAATGCTTACAAGTCGGCTGCAGAGGGCGCGATCCCCACGGCACCGGTGAAGACCGCCGCGAAGCAGTGGGCACCGCCGATGCACCTGGCCTTGATCCGCTCGTTCCCGTCAGCGCGTTCTGGGGTGTGGAGTGGCCGCCGGCTCCAGCGCCGTCGCGTCGCCTTTTTTCCCCTGAGAGGTTCGCCGTCGCGCGCCGTTGTGTGGGCAAGAGAATTTGGTCTCTCACCAGTGTGCTTGGGCCTCCAGAGACAGTGGTAAGCTACAACCCATTCTGTATGGGCCCAAAGTATAGGCCCCGATTTGAAATGCGGACCTCAAACTTAAAAGATTGCAGTGGTGTAAAAAGGAACGACAACGAGTGAATATCATTTATGTCAAAAAAAGGTTTCAAAAATACATTTAGGAAAAAACCGGCATGAAATTTTCTCACGTGTTGTTTGGATGTCATATAGGAGAGACACACAATGGTAGACACATGGAGGAAAGAATATAAAATGAGACCGTGTGAATATGAAATTCATTGGAATCAAGATAGCCATTTGTTTATTCCAAACAGCGTCAAATTAAAATCTCAATATTCTGGAAAAAGAGTAAAATCTCTGTATAAATACATCCTTCAAAATTCATAAGCTTTTACAAAACTAGATAGTACCACGCAGATTGCTGCAAGAATTTATAGCAATAAATTTGTCGAGGACAAATTAGAAGCCTCGTGAACTTCTGATTTCTTTTTTTTCTTCTAACATTAGTACAGACACAAATGCCCATATACACTCACCTCTATAAACACACACACGCACACCCTATCTCTATGAGCATTTCCGAAAAACTGGGTCGGTATAAAATTTACGAAATCACCGTAAGCACCTCGTCGTTGACGGGAACGTCTCCTCCCACTGAATGCGCATCGTCTAAAATCCTGAAATAAATCTAGGAATAAGTGCGAGCATCAGAGGTGGGCTGAAGATACCACAGTCCCTCTAACCATCCAACCGCAGGTTAGTTCTCGTGAACTTCTGGTTTCGGTGGAACGTTTTTGGTGTCAAAAATAAAGATTGACAATGACGATGAACCCCCATGGCCTTCTACCTTTGGCAGAATAATTCGTTGCTAAACATAAGAAAAATGATGATGATGTGGTACCCTTACATGTGCTGAAAAACGGGATCATATGTAGTATGTCAGCATACATGCCACTGTGTGCAATGTTCTCTTCTCATTACAAGAGTTTTAACATTTTTGGAACAAAGCTATGGTATACATTGTGTTATCATGTTCTTAAACTGAGGGTACTAATGCATTATATATATATTATATAGAAAAGGCAAATTTACATATCTTCAACATGTACTTATTCTCTACCAAAGTTGTCAAAACAGTAAAATAAATATAGCAGGAAAACATGATATTAAAATAACACTTTTGTATAACATACCCCGTGCCGGCAGGCTCACGAAAGTTGATATAAAATCGGAAACCAACCGCACGGACAAATATCTAAAAGGACAGTAAGATAAATATTGCAGGAAAACACATTTGATTTTGAAAAGAATACTTTTCTCCCTCTGATGCCAATCTTGAGAAATTAACAAAAAAATTGCTCTAGAAACAAGAGAAAATCTGCACATCTTCGACAAAATACTTATTCTCTTGCAAACTTGACCCATATTAAAGAAAGTCATGAAACATGATATTGAAATAATTCATTTTGAATTTCTTTTATGAAATACGTGCATGGAAGTTTTTTTTGCGGGTATACATGCATGAAAAGTTAATATGCATAAAACCATAAATCAATCGCAAGGACAAATATCTATAAAAAAAATTACAGTACCAAAAAAATAAAAATACGCTAGAAGGAGGGCTTGAACCTCCGACCTTGTGGTTAACAGCCACACGCTCTAGCCAACTGAGCTATTCCAGCTTTTTGATTAATTTTAAATTCTACTTTATTTGATACGTCTGTAGGCCAACGTGTTATATTGCAGTAGTACTAGTTTCAGGTTCCAACGTATGTGCACCCTACCCATACGTGTAACCATCGCACACATTCAGACTGGCCGAACTAGCCGGGGGCGTCTGGGCGCCACGCGCGCGCGCAGCGGCTGCTCCATGGTCACCGTGAACTCCGGCCTCTCGGCGAGGTCGACGCCGCCGCCATCCTCCGCCGCAGACCACTCGAACCGCCTCACCAGGTTGGCCACGAAGAACTCCAGGTGCAGCATCGCCAGCCCGAGGCCGGGGCAGATCCTCCGGCCGGCCCCGAACGGCATCATCCTGATCTCACGGTTCCCCGTCAGGTCCACCCCGGCGCCCTCCCCGCCGTCCAGGAACCGCTCCGGCCTGAACTCCTCTGGCCGGCTCCACACCTCCTCGTCCAGTGACACGTCCGCCACCGAGAAGTTCACCGACGTGGCCGCCGGCACGCGTAGCCCGTCCAGCGACGCCTCCGTCGGAGCCGCGTGCGACAGCAGGAAGTGCGCCGGCGGGTGCCGCCGCAGCCCCTCCAGGACCACCGCCTTCAGGTAGCGCATGCTCGACAGGTCCTCCTCCGCGACGGCGTCCTGGTGGTCGTTGGTGATCGCCGCGTCGATCTCATCCCGGAGCCTCGCCTGGATCTCCGGCTGCCGGACCAGGTTCGCCATGATCCACTGCAGCGCGGTCACCGTGGTGTCGACGCTGGCCGTGAGGAACTCCGTGCAGAGGCTCACCATCTCAGCCTCAGAGAGCGCGCGCTCGCCGCCATCCTCTTCCTCCTTGGGGAGCCGGTGCGCGAGGAGCGTGTCGACGTAGCAGTACGCCAAGGTGCCGTCGCCACCGTCAGCCGTCAGCAGGCTCCGTTCTCTTCTTGCTGCGATTAGTGGCATGAACAGGTCCTCCTGCTTACTGCGGATGGACATCACCTTCCTCCACCGCCGCCGGAACAGCCTCGTGGTGAGCGCCGGGCAGAAGGCGAAGACCTGGAAGCCGATGTAGGAGGAGAATAGCTCTCTCTGCACGGCCTCGATCTGCCGGACGCGTCCGGCCGGCAGTCTGCTCCCGAAGCACATGTACGTGAGCAGCGAGAACATGGAGAACTGGAGGCACTCGACAACGGTCACCACGCCGCCCTCGCTCCGGGACGACTCGTTCTCGAGGTCGGAGGCGAGGAGCGCGAGCGCCCAGCGCCGTGCGGGCGCGAAGAGGCGGGCGACGCGGGAGGGGTGGAGGACGCCGGAGGTGAGGTTCCGCCTGAGGGAGCGCCAGAGCGGGCCGTAGGGCGCGGAGCTGACGGTGCGCTGGGCGGAAGTGAGGACGACGAAGGGCGCGATGGCGGGCGGGCGGCTGGCGAAGGTGTGCCCGTGCTGGACGAGGGCGCGGTGGGCGACGCGGCGGCCGGAGACGAAGACGGCGGGGCGCGGGGAGAGGAAGCCGAGGGTGAGCACGGGCCCGTGGCGGCGGTGCAGGTCGCGGATGGCCGGCTCGAGGCGGGAGCGCGCGCGCCAGAGCCAGAGCAGCGGGCCAAGCACCGGGACGGCCGGCGGGGACGGCGGCAGCGGGAGGCGGCTGGCCTTGGACGGCCGAAAGGCCGGGAGCAGCAGGAGGAGGAGGGGGAGGAGCACGGCGCAGGTGGCGAGCGGGAGCAGGAGGAGGTACGCGACGGCGGCCTCCATTGTTGATCGATCGATCAGCTGGTCGGGGTGCCGGTGCCGCAACGAGCTGCGTGCCTGCCATGGCTATCTATACGTAGCCGCTGATCAGCGGCCACCGCCTCACCGGTGTTGTGTTGGCACGCTGCTTCTGCTGACCGGTGCGTTGGCACGAATCCACTACGGCGATCTCGCAGGCGGTGCGGGGGCGGGACATGTGGCGCAGCTGGGTTAAGCGGCCGGGGCCAGATGGAAGGCTCCGTCGGCCACGGTGGTGCCGACGCCGACCGCCGCCGATAGATGGAGTCGGCCCGGCCCGGAGGACTGTGCGGTTGCCGTTGCATGGAGACGTGGAGGACGCTCCAGCCCGCCAAGCAAGCCTTACAGAATGGCCACGTTCTAAATCAAACATGGTACGAGGATCAGACCAGCTGAACATAGATTCAGCTACAGGAAAGATGCCAAGCTGAACCTGACAGCTCATGCATGGGAAAACCTTGAAGTTGGCTGACATCATGAAAAGTCCTTTCTCAACAATGTTTGCCTCTTTGAATTCATAGGGCAGGAAATAGGTTCCATTAATTTCAGAAAAATTAAATATGGCTGTCTTGCTATACTTTTTATGCTCTTTATCAACAATGTTTGCCTCTTTGAATTTGATGGATTCGAAATATATACTACTTGATTCGGCTTTTTCAACCGAAGCACTTTTAGTTTCCGAATCATCATTCTTTTCACCGGTTATATCAATTGGCAAGGATTCTTTTCTTTGAGCTAATTCCCTATCAATTTTTTCTTGGCAAAGTACTTGCACCCTATCACGCAAAGCTTTTTAATTCCCCTTTCAATTTTAGTCCGCTCTAGATTAGTTTGCCCCCCAATGCTTTTAGGATCTTTCGGCAATGAAGTGTTAGTGTTGCCGAAATTTTGCAATTGTGTAGGGGTGTATAATATGCTGCGGTATTAGGTGGAGGTGTATGCACTGCTGTATAACCATATGCTTGAAGGAAATATGTGAAGGAAATATGCCCTAGAGGCAATAATAAAGTTATTATTTATTTCCTTATTTCATGATAAATGTTTATTATTCATGCTAGAATTGTATTAACCGGAAACATAATACATGTGTGAATACATAGGCAAACAAAGTGTCACTAGTATGCCTCTACTTGACTAGCTCGTTAATCAAAGATGGTTATGTTTCCTAACCATGAACAAAGAGTTGTTATTTGATTAACAGGGCACATCATTAGGTGAATGATATGATTGACATGACCCATTCCATTAGCTTAGCACCCGATCGTTTAGTATGTTGCTATTGCTTTCTTCATGACTTATACATGTTCCTATGACTATGAGATTATGCAACTCCCGTTTACCGGAGGAACACTTTGTGTGCTACCAAACGTCACAACGTAACTGGGTGATTATAAAGGAGCTCTACAGGTGTCTCCAAAGGTAGATGTTGGGTTGGCGTATTTCGAGATTAGGATTTGTCACTCCGATTGTCGGAGAGGTATCTCTGGGCCCTCTCGGTAATGCACATCACATAAGCCTTGCAAGCATTGCAACTAATGAGTTAGTTGCGAGATGATGTATTACGGAACGAGTAAAGAGACTTGTCGGTAACGAGATTGAACTAGGTATTGGAATACCGACGATCGAATCTCGGGCAAGTAACATACCGATGACAAAGGGAACAAGTATGTTGTTATGCGGTCTGACCGATAAAGATCTTCGTAGAATATGTAGGAGCCAATATGGGCATCCAGGTCCCGCTATTGGTTATTGACCGGAGATGTGTCTCAGTCATGTCTACATTGTTCTCGAACCCATAGGGTCCGCACGCTTAAGGTTACGATGATTTATTATGAGTTTATGCATTTTGATGTACCGAAGTTAGTTCGGAGTCCCGGATGTGATCACGGACATGACGAGGAGTCTCGAAATGGTCGAGACATAAAGATTGATATATTGGAAGCCTATGTTTGGATATCGGAAGTGTTCCGGGTGAAATCGGGATTTTACCGGAGTACCGGGAAGGTTACCGGAACCCCCCGGGAGCTAAATGGGCCATGATGGGCCTTAGTGGAAAAGAGAAGAGGCAGCCCTACATGGGCTGCGCGCCTCCTCCTTCCCCTAGTCCTATTAGGACTAGGAGAGGTGGCCGGCCCCCTCTCTCTCTTTCCCCCTCCGCGAATCCTATTCCAACTAGGATTGGGGGGGGGGAATCCTACTCCCAGAAGGGAGTAGGACTCTCCTGGCGCGCCAAGCTTGGCCGGCCAGCCTCCCCTCTAGTCCTTTATATACTGAGGTAGAGGCACCCTAGAACACACAAGTTGATCCACGTGATCTATTCCTTAGCCGTGTGCGGTGCCCCCAGCCACCATAGTCCTCGATAATACTGTAGCGGAGTTTAGGCGAAGCCCTGCTGCTGTAGTACATCAAGATCGTCACCACGCCGTCGTGCTGACGGAACTCTTCCCCGACACTTTGCTGGATCGGAGTCCGGGGATCGTCATCGAGCTGAACGTGTGCTCGAACTCGGAGGTGCCGTAGTTTCGGTGCTTGATCGGTTGGATCGTGAAGACGTACGACTACTTCCTCTACGTTGTGTCAACGCTTCCGCAGTCGGTCTGCGTGGGTACGTAGACAACACTCTCCCCTCTCGTTGCTATGCATCACATGATCTTGCGTGTGCGTAGGAATTTTTTTGAAATTACTACGAAACCCAACAGTGGCATCCGAGCCTAGGTTATTTATGTTGATGTTATATGCACGAGTAGAACACAAGTGAGTTGTGGGCGATATAAGTCATACTGCCTACCAGCATGTCATACTTTGGTTCGGCGGCATTGTTGGACGAGACGACCCGGACCAACCTTACGCGTACGCTTACGCGAGACCGGTTCCCCCGACGTGCTTTGCACATAGGTGGCTTGCGGGCGACTGTCTCTCCAACTTTAGTTGAACCGAGTATGGCTACGCCCGGTCCTTGTGAAGGTTAAAACGGAGTCTATTTGACAAACTATCGTTGTGGTTTTGATGCGTAGGTGAGATTGGTTCTTGCTTAAGCCCGTAGCAGCCACGTAAAACTTGCAACAACAAAGTAGAGGACGTCTAACTTGTTTTTGCAGGGCATGTTGTGATGTGATATGGTCAAGGCATGATGCTAAATTTTATTGTATGAGATGATCATGTTTTGTAACCGAGTTATCGGCAACTGGCAGGAGCCATATGGTTGTCGCTTTATTGTATGCAATGCAATCGCGATGTAATGCTTTACTTTATCACTAAGCGGTAGCGATAGTCGTGGAAGCATAAGATTGGCGAGACGACAACGATGCTACGATGGAGATCAAGGTGTCGCGCCGGTGATGATGGTGATCATGACGGTGCTTCGGAGATGGAGATCACAGCACAAGATGATGATGGCCATATCATATCACTTATATTGATTGCATGTGATGTTTATCCTTTTATGCATCTTATCTTGCTTTGATTGACGGTAGCATTATAAGATGATCTCTCACTAAATTATCAAGAAGTGTTCTCCCTGAGTATGCACCGTTGCCAAAGTTCGTCGTGCCCAGACACCACGTGATGATCGGGTGTGATAAGCTCTACGTCCATCTACAACGGGTGCAAGCCAGTTTTGCACACGCAGAATACTCAGGTTAAACTTGACGAGCCTAGCATATGCAGATATGGCCTCGGAACACGGAGACCGAAAGGTCGAGCGTGAATCATATAGTAGATATGATCAACATAACGATGTTCACCATTGAAAACTACTCCATCTCACGTGATGATCGGTTATGGTTTAGTTGATTTGGATCACGTAATCACTTAGAAGATTAGAGGGATGTCTATCTAAGTGGGAGTTCTTAAGTAATTTGATTAATTGAACTTAAACTTATCATGAACTTAGTACCTGATAGTATCTTGCTTGTTTATGTTGATTGTAGATAGATGGCTCGTGCTGTTGTTCCGTTGAATTTTAATGCGTTCCTTGAGAAAGCAAAGTTGAAAGATGATGGTAGCAATTACACGGACTGGGTCCGCGTAACTTGAGGATTATCCTCATTGCTGCATAGAAGAATTACGTCCTGGAAGCACCGCTGGGTGCCAGGCCTGCTGCTGGAGCAACACCAGATGTTATGAACGTCTGGCAGAGCAAAGCTGATGACTACTCGATAGTTCAGTGTGCCATGCTTTACGGCTTAGAATCGGGACTTCAACGACGTTTTGAACGTCATGGAGCATATGAGATGTTCCAGGAGTTGAAGTTAATATTTCAAGCAAATGCCCGGATTGAGAGATATGAAGTCTCCAATAAGTTCTATAGCTGCAAGATGGAGGAGAACAGTTCTGTCAGTGAGCATATACTCTAAATGTCTATGTATAATAATCACTTGATTCAGCTGGGAGTTAATCTTCCGGATGATAGCGTCATTGACAGAATTCTCCAATCACTACCACCGAGCTACAAGAGCTTTGTGATGAACTATAATATTCAAGGGATGGAAAAGACAATTCCCGAGCTCTTCGCGATGCTAAAAGCTGCGGAGGTAGAAATCAAGAAGGAGCATCAAGTGTTGATGGTAAACAAGACCACTAGTTTCAAGAAAAAGGGCAAAGGGAAGAAGAAGGGGAACTTCAAGAACAACAGCAAGAAAGTTGCTGCTCAGGAGAAGAAACCCAAGTCTGGACCAAAGCCTGAAACTGAGTGCTTCTACTGCAAGCAGACTGGTCACTGGAAGCGGAACTGCCCAAGTATTGGCGGAAAAGAAGGAGATGGCAAGGTGAACAAAGGTATATGTGATACATGTTATTGATGGTGTACCTTACTAGAGCTCGCAGTAGCACCTGGGTTATTTGATACTGGTTTCTGTTGCTAATTATTTGCAACTCGAAAACAGGGGACTACGGAATAAGCGGACACTGTCAAAGGACGAGTGACGATGGCGCGTGGGAAACGGTTCCAAAGTCGATGTGATCGCCGGTCGGCACACTACCTCTACATCTACCTCGATTAATATTAGGACTAAATAATTGTTATTGGTGCCAGCGTTGAACATGAACATTATATCTGGATCTTGTTTGATGCGGAGACGGTTATCATTTTAAATCAGAATAATGGTTGTTCTATTTTATATGAGATAATATCTTTTATGGTCATGCACCCTTGAGAGTGGTCTATTTTTGATGAATCTCGATAGTAGGATACACATATTCATAATGTTGAACCAAAAGATGCCAGAGTTGATGATGAAGTGCAACTTATTTGTGCACTGCGTTTAGGTCATATCGGTATAAAGCGCATGAAGAAACTCCATACTGATGGACTTTTGGAACCACTTGATTATGAATCACTTGGTACTTGCGAACCGTGCCTCATGGGCAAGATGACTAAAACACCGTTCTCCGGTACTATGGAGAGAGCAACAGATTTGTTGGAAATCATACATACCGATGTATGTGGTCCGATGAATATTGAGGCTCGTGGCGGATATCGTTATTTTTTCACCTTCACAGATGATTTAAGCAGATATGGGTATATCTACATAATGAAGCATAAGTCTGAAACATTTGAAAGTTCAAAAGAATTTCAAAGTGAAGTTGAAATCATCGTAACAAGAAAATAAAGTTTCTAACGATCTGATCGTGGAGGAGAATATTTGAAGTTACGAGTTTGGTGTACATTTTGAAACAATGCGGAATAGTTTCGCAACTCACGCCACCTAGAAAACCGCAGCGTAATGGTGTGTCCGAACATCGTAATCGTACTTTATTGGATATGGTGCGATCTATGATGTCTCTTACTGATTTACTCGCTATCGTTTTGGGGTTATGCTTTAGAGACGGCTGCATTCACGTTAAATAGGGCACCATCTAAATCCGTTGAGACGACACCTTATGAACTGTGGTTTGGCAAGAAACCAAAGTTGTCGTTTCTTAAAGTTTGGGGTGGCGATGCTTATGTGAAAAGCCTTCAACCTGATAAGCTCGAACCCAAATCGGAGAAATGTGTCTTCTATAGGATACCCAAAGGAGACAGTTGGGTACACCTTCTATCACAGATCCAAAGGCAAGACATTCGTTGCTAAGAATGGATCCTTTCTAGAGAAGGAGTCTCTCGAAAGAAGTGAGTGGGAGGAAAGTAGAACTTGATGAGGTAATTGTACCTTCTCCCTTATTGGAAAGTAGTACATCACAGAAAACTGTTTCTGCGACACCTACACCAATAAGTGAGGAAGCTAATGATGATGATCATGAAACTTCAGATCAAGATACTACTGAACCTCGTAGATCAACCAGAGTAAGATCCGCGCCAGAGTGGTACGGTAATCTTGTTCTGGAAATCATGCTACTAGATCATGATGAACCTACGAACTATGAAGAAGTGATGGTGAGCCCAGATTCCGCAAAAGTGGCTTGAAGGCCATGAAATCTGAGATGGGATCCATGTATGAGAACAAAGTATGGACTTTGGTTGACTTGCCCAATGATCGGCAAGCAATTGAGAATAAATGGATCTTCAAGAAGAAGACTGACGCTGATGGTAATGTTACTGTCTACAAAGCTCGACTTGTTGCAAAAGGTTTTCGACAAGTTCAGGGGTTGACTACGATGAGACTTCTCACCCGTAGCGATGCTTAAGTCTGTCCGAATCATGTTAGCAATTGCCGCATTTTATGATTATGAAATTTGGCAAATGGATGTCAAAACTGCAATCCTGAATGGATTTCTGGGAAGAAGAGTTGTATATGATGCAACCGAAGGTTTTGTCGATCCAAGGGAGCTAACAAAGTGTGCAAGCTCCAGCGATCCATTTATGGACTGGTGCAAGCCTCTCGGAGTTGGAATAAATGTTTTGATAGTGTGATCAAAGCATTTGGTTTTATACAGACTTTCGGAGAAGCCTGTATTTACAAGAAAGTGAGTGGGAACTCTGTAGCATTTCTGATATTATATGTGGATGACATATTGCTGATTGGAAATGATATAGAATTTCTGGATAGCATAAAGGGATACTTGAATAAGAGTTTTTCAATGAAAGACCTCGGTGAAGCTGCTTACATATTAGGCATAAAGATCTATAGAGATAGATCAAGACGCTTAATTGGACTTTCACAAAGCACATACCTTGACAAGATTTTGAAGAAGTTCAAAATGGATCAAGCAAAGAAAGGGTTCTTGCCTGTGTTACAAGTTGTGAAGTTGAGTCAGACTCAATGCCCGACCACTGCAGAAGATAGAGAGAAAATGAAAGATGTTCCCTATGCTTCAGCCATAGGCTCTATCATGTATGCAATGCTGTGTACCAGACCTGATGTGTGCCTTGCTATAAGTTTAGCAGGGAGGTACCAAAGTAATCCAGGAGTGGATCACTGGACAGCGGTCAAGAACATCCTGAAGTACCTGAAAAGGACTAAGGATATGTTTCTCGTGTATGGAAGTGACAAAGAGCTCACCGTAAAAGGTTACGTTGATGCAAGCTTTGACACCGATCCGGACGATTCTAAATCACAAACCGGATACGTGTTTACATTAAACGGTGGAGCTGTCAGTTGGTGCAGTTCTAAACAAAGCGTCGTAGCAGGATCTACATGTGAAGCGGAGTACATAGTTGCTTCGGAAGCAGCGAACGAAGGAGTCTGGATGAAGGAGTTCATATCCGATCTAGGTGTCATACCTAGTGCATCGGGTCCAATGAAAATCTTTTGTGACAATACTGGTGCAATTGCCTTGGCAAAGGAATCCAGATTTCACAAAAGGACCAAACACATCAAGAGACGCTTCAATTCCATCCGGGATCTAGTCCAGGTGGGAGACATAGAGATTTGCAAGATACATACGGATCTGAATGTTGCAGACCCTTGACTAAGCCTCTTCCACGAGCAAAACATGATCAGCACCAAGGCTCCATGGGTGTTAGAATCATTACAGTGTAATCTAGATTATTGACTCTAGTGCAAGTGGGAGACTGAAGGAAATATGCCCTAGAGGCAATAATAAAGTTATTATGTATTTCCTTATATCATGATAAATGTTTATTATTCATGCTAGAATTGTATTAACCGGAAACATAATACATGTGTGAATACATAGACAAACAGAGTGTCACTAGTATGCCTCTACTTGACTAGCTCGTTAATCAAAGATGGTTATGTTTCCTAACCATGAACAAAGAGTTGTTATTTGATTAACGTTTAGAGACGGCCGCATTCATGTTAAATAGGGCACCATCAAAATCCGTTGAGACGACACCTTATGAACTGTGGTTTGGCAAGAAACCAAAGTTGTCGTTTCTTAAAGTTTGGGGCTGCGATGCTTATGTGAAAAAGCTTCAACCTGATAAGCTCGAACCCAAATCGGAGAAATGTGTCTTCATAGGATACCCAAAGGAGACAGTTGGGTACACCTTCTATCACAGATCCGAAGGCAAGACATTCGTTGCTAAGAATGGATCCTTTCTAGAGAAGGAGTTTCTCTCGAAAGAAGTGAGTGGGAGGAAAGTAGAACTTGACGAGGTAACTGTACCTTCTCCTTTGTTGGAAAGTAGTACATCACAGAAAACTGTTTCTGCGACACCTACACCAATAAGTGAGGAAGCTAATGATGATGGTCATGAAACTTCAGATCAAGATACTACCGAACCTCGTAGATCAACCAGAGTAAGATCCGCGCCAGAGTGGTACGGTAATCCTGTTCTGGAAATCATGCTACTAGATCATGATGAACCTACGAACTATGAAGAAGCGATGGTGAGCCCAGATTCCGCAAAGTGGCTTGAAGCCATGAAATCTGAGATGGGATCCATGTATGAGAACAAAGTGTGGACTTTGGTTGACTTGCCCAATGATCGGCAAGCAATTGAGAATAAATGGATCTTCAAGAAGAAGACTGACGCTGACGGTAATGTTACTGTCTACAAAGCTCGACTTGTCACAAAAGGTTTTCGACAAGTTCAAGGGGTTGACTACGATGAGACCTTCTCACCCATAGCGATGCTTAAGTCTGTCCGAATCATGTTAGCAATTGCCGCATTTTATGATTATGAAATTTGGGAGATGGATGTCAAAACTGCATTCCTGAATGGATTTCTGGAAGAAGAGTTGTATATGATGCAACCGGAAGGTTTTGTCGATCCAAAGGGAGCTAACAAAGTGTGCAAGCTCCAGCGATCCATTTATGGACTGGTGCAAGCCTCTCGGAGTTGGAATAAACGTTTTGATAGTGTGATCAAAGCATTTGGTTTTATACAGACTTTCGGAGAAGCCTGTATTTACAAGAAAGTGAGTGGGAGCTCTGTAGCATTTCTGATATTATATGTGGATGACATATTGCTGATTGGAAATGATATAGAATTTCTGGATAGCATAAAGGGATACTTGAATAAGAGTTTTTCAATGAAAGACCTCGGTGAAGCTACTTACATATTAGGCATAAAGATCTATAGAGATAGATCAAGACGCTTAATTGGACTTTCACAAAGCACATACCTTGACAAGATTTTGAAGAAGTTCAAAATGGATCAAGCAAAGAAAGGGTTCTTGCCTGTGTTACAAGGTGTGAAGTTGAGTCAGACTCAATGCCCGACCACTACAGAAGATAGAGAGAAAATGAAAGATGTTCCCTATGCTTCAGCCATAGGCTCTATCATGTATGCAATGCTGTGTACCAGACCTGATGTGTGCCTTGCTATAAGTTTAGCAGGGAGGTACCAAAGTAATCCAGGAGTGGATCACTGGACAGCGGTCAAGAACATCCTGAAGTACCTGAAAAGGACTAAGGATATGTTTCTCGTGTATGGAAGTGACAAAGAGCTCACCGTAAAAGGTTACGTTGATGCAAGCTTTGACACTGATCCGGACGATTCTAAATCGCAAACCGGATACGTGTTTACATTAAACGGTGGAGCTGTCAGTTGGTGCAGTTCTAAACAAAGCGTCGTAGCGGGATCTACATGTGAAGCGGAGTACATAGCTGCTTCGGAAGCAGCGAACGAAGGAGTCTGGATGAAGGAGTTCATATCCGATCTAGGTGTCATACCTAGTGCATCGGGTCCAATGAAAATCTTTTGTGACAATACTGGTGCAATTGCCTTGGCAAAGGAATCCAGATTTCACAAAAGGACCAAACACATCAAGAGACGCTTCAATTCCATCCGGGATCTAGTCCAGGTGGGAGACATAGAGATTTGCAAGATACATACGGATCTGAATGTTGCAGACCCGTTGACTAAGCCTCTTCCACGAGCAAAACATGATCAGCACCAAAGCTCCATGGGTGTTAGAATCATTACAGTGTAATCTAGATTATTGACTCTAATGCAAGTGGGAGACTGAAGGAAATATGCCCTAGAGGCAATAATAAAGTTATTATTTATTTCCTTATATCATGATAAATGTTTATTATTCATGCTAGAATTGTATTAACAGGAAACATAATACATGTGTGAATACATAGACAAACAGAGTGTCACTAGTATGCCTCTACTTGACTAGCTCGTTAATCAAAGATGGTTATGTTTCCTAACCATGAACAAAGAGTTGTTATTTGATTAACGAGGTCACATCATTAGTTGAATGATCTGATTGACATGACCCATTCCATTAGCTTATCACCCGATCGTTTAGTATGTTGCTATTGCTTTTCTTCATGACATATACAAGTTCCTATAACTATGAGATTATGCAACTCCCGTTTAGCAGAGGAACACTTTGTGTGCTACCAAACGTCACAACGTAAAAGGGTGATTATAAAGGAGCTCTACAGGTGTCTCCAAAGGTAGATGTTGGGTTGGCGTATTTCGAGATTAGGATTTGTCACTCCGATTGTCGGAGAGGTATCTCTGGGCCCTCTCGGTAATGCACATCACATAAGCCTTGCAAGCATTGCAACTAATGAGTTAGTTGCGAGATGATGTATTACGGAACGAGTAAAGAGACTTGCCGGTAACGAGATTGAACTAGGTATTTGGAATACCGATGATCGAATCTCGGGCAAGTAACATACCGATGACAAAGGGAACGACGTATGTTGTTATGCGGTCTGACCGATAAAGATCTTCGTAGAATATGTAGGAGCCAATATGGGCATCCAGGTCCCGCTATTGGTTATTGACCGGAGACGTGTCTCGGTCATGTCTACATTGTTCTCGAACCCGTAGGGTCCGCACGCTTAAGGTTACGATGACAGTTACATTATGAGTTTATGCATTTTGATGTACCGAAGGTTGTTCGGAGTCCCGGATGTGATCACGGACATGACGAGGAGTCTCGAAGTGGTCGAGACATAAAGATTGATATATTGGAAGCCTATGTTTGGATATCGGAAGTGTTCCGGGTGAAATCGGGATTTTACCGGAGTACCGGGAAGGTTACCGGAACCCCCCGGGAGCTAAATGGGCCATGATGGGCCTTAGTGGAAAAGAGAAGAGGCAGCCCTACATGGGCTGCGCGCCTCCTCCTCCCCTAGTCCTATTAGGACTAGGAGAGGTGGCCGGCCCCCTCTCTCTCTTTCCCCCCTTGGGAATCCTATTTGGACTAGGATTGGGGGGGGGGGACTCCTCCTGCTCCTCCCTCCTTGGCCGGCCAGCCTCCCCCCTCTAGTCCTTTATATACTGAGGTAGGGGACACCTCTAGACACACAAGTTGATCCACGTGATCTATTCCTTAGCCGTGTGCGGTGCCCCCTGCCACCATATTCCTCGATAATACTGTAGCGGAGTTTAGGCGAAGCCCTGCTGCTGTAGTACATCAAGATCGTCACCACGCCGTCGTGCTGACGGAACTCTTCCCCGACACTTTGCTGGATCGGAGTCCGGGGATCGTCATCGAGCTGAACGTGTGCTCGAACTCGGAGGTGCCGTAGTTTCGGTGCTTGATCGGTTGGATCGTGAAGACGTACGACTACTTCCTCTACGTTGTGTCATCGCTTCCGCAGTCGGTCTGCGTGGGTATGTAGACAACACTCTCCCCCTCGTTGCTATGCATCACATGATCTTGCGTGTGCGTAGGAATTTTTTTGAAATTACTACGAAACCCAACAGTGGCATCCGAGCCTAGGTTATTTATGTTGATGTTATATGCACGAGTAGAACACAAGTGAGTTGTGGGTGATATAAGTCATACTGCCTACCAGCATGTCATACTTTGGTTCGGCGGTATTGTTGGACGAGATGACCCGGACCAACCTTACGCGTACGCTTACGCGAGACCTGTTCCCTCGACGTGCTTTGCACATAGGTGGCTTGCGGGCGACTGTCTCTCCAACTTTAGTTGAACCGAGTATGGCTATGCCCGGTCCTTGCGAAGGTTAAAACGGCGTCTATTTGACAAACTATCGTTGTGGTTTTGATGCGTAGGTGAGATTGGTTCTTGCTTAAGCCCGTAGCAGCCACGTAAAACTTGCAACAACAAAGTAGAGGACGTCTAACTTGTTTTTGCAGGGCATGTTGTGATGTGATATGGTCAAGGCATGATGCTGAATTTTATTGTATGAGATGATCATGTTTTGTAACCGAGTTATCGGCAACTGGCAGGAGCCATATGGTTGTCGCTTTATTGTATGCAATGCAATCGCGATGTAATGCTTTACCTTATCACTAAACGGTAGCGATGGTCATGGAAGCATAAGATTGGCGAGACGACAACGATGCTACGATGGAGATCAAGGTGTCGCGCCGGTGACGATGGTGGTCATGACGGTGCTTCGGAGATGGAGATCACAGGCACAAGATGATGATGGCCATATCATATCACTTATATTGATTGCATGTGATGTTTATCTTTTATGCATCTTATCTTGCTTTGATTGACGGTAGCATTATAAGATGATCTCTCACTAAATTATCAAGAAGTGTTCTCCCTGAGTATGCACCGTTGCGAAAGTTCTTCGTGCTGAGACACCACGTGATGATCGGGTGTGATAGGCTCTACGTTCATCTACAACGGTTGCAAGCCAGTTGCGCACGCGGAATACTCAGGTTATACTTGACGAGCCTAGCATATGCAGATATGGCCTCGGAACACGGAGACCGAAAGGTCGAGCGTGAATCATATAGTAGATATGATCAACATAGTGATGTTCACCATTGAAACTACTCCATCTCACGTGATGATCGGTTATGGTTTAGTTGATTTGGATCACGTGATCACTTAGAGGATTAGAGGGATGTCTATCTAAGTGGGAGTTCTTTAGTAATTTGATTAATTGAATTTAAATTTATCATGAACTTAGTACCTGATAGTATGTTGCTTGTTTATGTTGATTGTAGATAGATGGCTTGTGCTGTTGTTCCGTTGAATTTTAATGCGTTCCTTGAGAAAGCAAAGTTGAAAGATGATGGTAGCAATTACACGGACTGGGTCCGTAACTTGAGGATTATCCTCATTGCTGCACAGAAGAATTACGTCCTGGAAGCACCGCTGGGTGCCAGGCCTGCTGCTGGAGCAACGCCAGATGTTATGAACGTCTGGCAGAGCAAAGCTGATGACTACTCGATAGTTCAGTGTGCCATGCTTTACGGCTTAGAATCGGGACTTCAACGACGTTTTGAATGTCATGGAGCATATGAGATGTTCCAGGAGTTGAAGTTAATATTTCAAGCAAATGCCCGGATTGAGAGATATGAAGTCTCCAATAAATTCTATAGCTGCAAGATGGAGGAGAACAGTTCTGTCAGTGAGCATATACTCAAAATGTCTGGGTATAATAATCACTTGATTCAATTGGGAGCTAATCTTCCAGATGATTGCGTCATTGACAGAATTCTCCAATCACTGCCACCAAGCTACAAGAGCT
This sequence comes from Triticum urartu, assembly GCF_003073215.2. Lineage (NCBI taxonomy): Eukaryota > Viridiplantae > Streptophyta > Magnoliopsida > Poales > Poaceae > Triticum > Triticum urartu. The sequence continues at coordinate 731,196,462 of NC_053023.1, read as the reverse complement.
TCGTGATGAACTATAATATGCAAGGGATGAACAAGACTATTCCCGAGCTCTTCGCGATGCTGAAAGCTGCGGAGGTAGAAATCAAGAAAGAGCATCAAGTGTTGATGGTCAACAAGACCACTAGTTTCAAGAAAAAGGGAAAAGGAAATAAGAAGGGGAACTTCAAGAAGAACGGCAAGCCAGTTGCTGCTCAAGAGAAGAAACCCAAGTCTGGACCTAAGCCTGAAACTGAGTGCTTCTACTGCAAGCAGACTGGTCACTGGAAGCGGAACTGCCCCAAGTATTTGGCGGATAAGAAGGATGGCAAAGTGAACAAAGGTATATATGATATACATGTTATTGATGTGTACCTTACTAATGCTCGCAGTAGCACCTGGGTATTTGATACTGGTTCTGTTGCTAATATTTGCAACTCGAAACAGGGGCTACGGATTAAGCGAAGATTGGCTAAGGACGAGGTGACGATGCGCGTGGGAAACGGTTCCAAAGTCGATGTGAGCGCGGTCGGCACGCTACCTCTACATCTACCTTCGGGATTAATATTAGACCTAAATAATTGTTATTTGGTGCCAGCGTTGAGCATGAACATTATATCTGGATCTTGTTTAATGCGAGACGGTTATTCATTTAAATCAGAGAATAATGGTTGTTCTATTTATATGAGTAATATCTTTTATGGTCATGCACCCTTGAAGAGTGGTCTATTCTTATTGAATCTCGATAGTAGTAATACACATATTCATAATGTTGAAGCCAAAAGATGCAGAGTTGATAATGAAAGTGCAACTTATTTGTGGCACTGTCGTTTAGGTCATATCGGTATAAAGCGCATGAAGAAACTCCATACTGATGGACTTTTGGAACCACTTGATTATGAATCACTTGGTACTTGCGAACCGTGCCTCATGGGCAAGATGACTAAAACACCGTTCTCCGGTACTATGGAGAGAGCAACAGATTTGTTGGAAATCATACATACCGATGTATGTGGTCCGATGAATATTGAGGCTCGTGACGGATATCGTTATTTTCTCACCTTCACAGATGATTTAAGCAGATATGGGTATATCTACTTAATGAAACATAAGTCTGAAACATTTGAAAAGTTCAAAGAATTTCAGAGTGAAGTTGAAAATCATCGTAACAAGAAAATAAAGTTTCTGCGATCAGATCGTGGAGGAGAATATTTGAGTTACGAGTTTGGTGTACATTTGAAAAACTGTGGAATAGTTTCGCAACTCACGCCACCCGGAACACCACAACGTAATGGTGTGTCCGAACGTCGTAATCGTACTTTACTAGATATGGTGCGATCTATGATGTCTCTTACTGATTTACCGCTATCGTTTTGGGGTTATGCTCTAGAGACGGCCGCATTCACGTTAAATAGGGCACCATCAAAATCCGTTGAGACGACGCCTTATGAACTGTGGTTTGGCAAGAAACCAAAGTTGTCGTTTCTTAAAGTTTGGGGCTGCGATGCTTATGTGAAAAAGCTTCAACCTGATAAGCTCGAACCCAAATCGGAGAAATGTGTCTTCATAGGATATCCAAAGGAAACTATTGGATACACCTTCTATCACAGATCCGAAGGCAAGACTTTTGTTGCTAAATTCGGAAACTTTCTTGAGAAGGAGTTTCTCTCGAAAGAAGTGAGTGGGAGGAAAGTAGAACTTGACGAGGTAACTGTACCTTCTCCCTTGTTGGAAAGTAGTACATCACAGAATATCGTTTCTGCGACACCTACACCAATAAGTGAGGAAGTTAATGATAATGATCATGAAACTTCAGAACAAGATACTACTGAACCTCGTAGATCAACTAGAGTAAGATCCGCACCAGAGTGGTACGGTAATCCAGTTCTGGAAGTCATGCTACTAGATCATGATGAACCTACAAACTATGAAGAAGCGATGGTGAGCCCAGATTCCGCAAAGTGGCTTGAAGCCATGAAATCTGAGATGGGATCCATGTATGAGAACAAAGTATGGACTTTGGTTGACTTGCCCGATGATCGGCAAGCAATTGAGAATAAATGGATCTTGCTGATGGTAATATTACTGTCTACAAAGCTCGACATGTCGCGAAAGGTTTTCGACAAGTTCAAGGGATTGACTACGATGAGACCTTCTCACCCGTAGCGATGCTTAAGTCCGTCCGAATCATGTTAGCAATTGCCGCATTTTATGATTATGAAATTTGGCAGATGGATGTCAAAACTGCATTCCTGAATGGATTTCTGGAAGAAGAGTTGTATATGATGCAACCGGAAGGTTTTGTCGATCCAAAGGGAGCTAACAAAGTGTGCAAGCTCCAGCGATCCATTTATGGACTGGTGCAAGCCTCTCAGAGTTGGAATAAACGTTTTGATAGTGTGATCAAAGCATTTGGTTCTATACAGACTTTCGGAGAAGCCTGTATTTACAAGAAAGTGAGTGGGAGCTCTGTAGCATTTCTGATATTATATGTGGATGACATATTGCTAATTGGAAATGATATAGAATTTCTGGATAGCATAAAGGGATACTTGAATAAAAGTTTTTCAATGAAAGACCTCGGTGAAGCTGCTTACATATTAGGCATTAAGATCTATAGAGATAGATCAAGACGCTTAATTGGACTTTCACAAAGCACATACCTTGACAAAATTTTGAAGAAGTTCAAAATGGATCAAGCAAAGAAAGGGTTCTTGCCTGTGTTACAAGGTGTGAAATTGAGTAAGACTCAATGCCCGACCACTGCAGAAGGTAGAGAGAATATGAAAGATGTTCCCTATGCATCAGCCATAGGATCTATCATGTATGCAATGCTGTGTACCAGACCTGATGTGTGCCTTGCTCTAAGTCTAGCAGGGAGGTACCAAAGTAATCCAGGAGTGGATCACTGGACAGCGGTCAAGAACATCCTGAAGTACCTGAAAAGGACTAAGGATATGTTTCTCGTATATGGAGGTGACAAAGAGCTCATCGTAAACGGTTACGTTGATGCAAGCTTTGACACTGATCCGGACGATTCTAAATCGCAAACCGGATACGTGTTTACATTAAACGGTGGAGCTGTCAGTTGGTGCAGTTCTAAACAAAGCATCGTGGCGGGATCTACAGGTGAAGCGGAGTACATAGCTGCTTCGGAAGCAGCGAACGAAGGAGTCTGGATGAAGGAGTTCATATCCGATCTAGGTGTCATACCTAATGCATCGGGTCCAATGAAAATCTTTTGTGACAATACTGGTGCAATTTCCTTGGCAAAGGAATCCAGATTTCACAAAAGGACCAAACACATCAAGAGACGCTTCAACTCCATCCGGGATCTTGTCCAGGTGGGAGACATAGAGATTTGCAAGATACGTACGGATCTGAATGTTGCAGACCCGTTGACTAAGCCTCTTCCACGAGCAAAACATGATCAGCACCAAAGCTCCATGGGTGTTAGAATCATTACAGTGTAATCTAGATTATTGGCTCTAGTGCAAGTGGGAGACTGAAGGAAATATGCCCTAGAGGCAATAATAAAGTTATTATTTATTTCCTTATAATCATGATAAATGTTTATTATTCATGCTAGAATTGTATTAACCGGAAACATAATACACGTGTGAATACATAGACAAACAAAGTGTCACTAGTATGCCTCTACTTGACTAGCTCGTTAATCAAAGATGGTTATGTTTCCTAACCATAGACATGAGTTGTCATTTGATTAACGGGATCACATCATTAGGTGAATGATCTGATTGACATGACCCATTCCATTAGCTTAGCACCCGATCGTTTAGTATGTTGCTATTGCTTTCTTCATGACTTATACATGTTCCTATGACTATGAGATTATGCAACTCCCGTTTGTCGGAGGAACACTTTGTGTGCTACCAAACGTCACAACATAACTGGGTGATTATAAAGGTGCTCTACAGGTGTCTCCAAAGGTACATGTTGGGTTGGCGTATTTCGAGATTAGGATTTGTCACTCCGATTGTCGGAGAGGTATCTCTGGGCCCTCTCGGTAATGCACATCAGCTAAGCCTTGCAAGCATTGCAACTAATGAGTTAGTTGCGAGATGATGTATTACGGAACGAGTAAAGAGACTTGCCGATAACGAGATTGAACTAGGTATTGGATACCGACGATCGAATCCCGGGCAAGTAATATACTGATGACAAAGGGAACAACGTATGTTGTTATGCGGTCTGACCGATAAAAGATCTTCGTAGAATATGTAGGAGCCAATATGAGCATCCAGGTCCCGCTATTGGTTATTGACCGGAGACGTGTCTCGGTCATGTCTACATTGTTCTCGAACCCGTAGGGTCCGCACGCTTAAGGTTTCGATGACAGTTATATTATGAGTTTATGAGTTTTGATGTACCGAAGTTAGTTCGGAGTCCCGGATGTGATCACGGACATAACGAGGAGTCTTGAAATGGTCGAGACATAAAGATTGATATATTGGACGGCTATATTCGGACACTGAAAGTGTTCCGGGGAAGTTTCGGATAAAACCGGAGCACCGGGGGGTTACCGGAACCCCCCGGGGGTTAATGGGCCTCATGGGCCTAAAGTGGAGAAGAGGAGGGGCTGCCAGGGCAGGCCGCGCGCTCCCTCTCCCCCTAGTCCGAATTGGACAAGTAGGGAGGGGCGGCGCCCCCCTTTTCCTTCTCTCCTTCCCCCTCTCCTACTTGGACAAGGAAAGGGAGGGGAGTCCTACTCCCGGTAGGAGTAGGACTCCTCCTGCGCGCATCCTACTAGGGCCGGCCGCACCCCCCCTTGGATCCTTTATATACAGAGGCAAGGGGCATCCCTAGACACACAAGTTGATCCACGTGATCATATTCTTAGCAGTGTGCGGTGCCCCCTTCCACCATAGTCCTCGATAATATTGTAGCGGTGCTTAGACGAAGCCCTGCGACGGTAGTACATCAAGATCGTCACCACGCCGTCGTGCTGACGGAACTCTTCCCCGACACTTTTCTGGATCGGAGTCCGGGGATCGTCATCGAGCTGAACGTGTGCTAGAACTCGAAGGTGTCGTAGTTTCGGTGCTTGATCGGTCGGGCGGTGGAGACGTACAACTACATCAACCAAACGCTTCCGTTGTCGATCTACAAGGGTCCGTAGATCACACTCTCCCCCTCTCGTTGCTATGCATCACCATGATCTTGCGTGTGCGTAGGAAATTTTTTGAAATTACTACGTTCCCCAACAAAATTAGCATGCATTCAATAAGCAAAAGTAAATCATCTCATGCGTCCGTACATCGTCGAATATTATCACTAATACATCCCGAATAGTGTCATACATATAACATCACTAGTACAACTAAAACCCTAGCACACGACGGGTATCGGCGCGGGCGGTGGACACCCACAGAGAAGGAACCATCACGGGATCATAGCTCTAGTGAGATCCCTGGAGAACCTGCCAGGTATTGGAGAACCTGTGCTCCAACGCAAACAAGTAGCGACGGACGTGCGCGTCCTCCTCACTAACACGGTGACGCACCACCTCCGCGAAGTCCTCGAGCCTCTGGACCGTCACTGGCCCACGCGACCGCCACCAAAGAAGGTTCGGGTCAACGACAGGCTGTCTCCTCACCAACCTGCGTCCCCCGATAGGTAGCGCCTCCCAGTACCACCCCGGCGGAGCCCAGTCCCGGACATGGCCCATCTGGTCAAGCAGGTGTCGTCCTCCGCCGACTCGACGACGAGGATGCGGGATAGGCATCGTCCACGTCGATGCGGGAAAATTGCTTTAACTAAAAAAATAGCAACAAGTTCTTACTAACTAGTTCTATTAATTCAACTAGTTCTTACTAAAAATAAACTTACTATAAATAAAAATATTCTAGTACCTAATTAGTACCTAGTTCTTACTAACTAATTAGTACCTAAGAACTACTGCCCTAATTACCCTAACTAATTTGATGGAGGTAGAAACCCTAGGCAGAGGTAGGGGAGAGGGAGGAGCAGGCATGCTCACCTCGGGTGCCTGCGACGAGGGAGGGGCAGGCGGCGTCGTGGTCGTGGTCGGGGCTCCGGGGCGGCATTGAGGTCTGGGGGGCGGGGGCGGCGTCTGGGGCTGCGTTGAGGTCAGGGTCGGGGGCGGCGTCCCGCGCGGCGTTGAGGTCGGTGCGGGGCCGGCATTGAATCTGGGGTCAGGGGCGGCGTGGGAAGAGCGCGCGGCGGCCGAGGGACGGCAGCGGTGAGGCTGAGGGCGGCCTCGGGCGGTGGCGGTGAGGAAACGGCAGCGAGGGCGGGGGACGATTTGGGGAAGAATTGGTGGCCGGGGGCGGGGTGGGGGGAATAAGTGAAACGTAATGGCAGCGCGTTTCCGGAAACGAGCTATAGCTAAGTTTCCTTTTTTTTCCCTTTTTTCTTCTATTTTTCTTTACATTTTATTTTTTCCCTTTCTCCTTTTTCTATTTCTTTCATTTTCATTTACTTTTCTACTTGTTTTTCACTTTATTTTATTTCCGTTAGCAGCAGCGCTTTACACGTAAGCGCGCTGCAGCTAAGGAGATTAGCAGTAGCGCTGGGCCATTATACGCGCTACTGCTAGGTTGGGCTAGCCATGTGCACCCAGTTCAAACGTAGCAGCAGCGCTTTTCGCTAGTACGCGCTACTGCTAAAGTCATAGCAGTAGCGCGGTTTATTTACGCGCGCTGCTACTAAGCAGCGCTTGATTTTGTACAGCACTACTGGTAAAATTCTGTGTATAGGCTTTTCCCTAGTAGTGATAAGGCATCTAATTACGTGCATAGGCCGATTCAAAGTAATTTACATGTTTCAACTTCTTATGATGATAGTAACATACAACATATGTATCCTAACTCTCATGCATCGGCAACCCCACAAATCCATATGCCGATGAACAACATGATGGGTTCGGTTAATCAATTTGAAATACCTCATGTTAAAATTTCCAATAGCATAGAAGAAAGTGTTTCACCTTTTTATTCATCGGCAACTAATTTGCAGTATGTGAATCCAACCTTGCCGATGGATGGGAGAATTGGTCATGCTACTACTAGCTATTCGGCCAGTTACTCTCAACCATCATATGCTACACCTCATTTTAGAAATTTTTCAGCACCGTATGCAACTGTAGATGTTCATAATTCGGCTCCGCATCTTCATGGTCATAGCCGAATAAGTGAAAATTTTACAGGAACACATGTGCCGTCATCAAATACTGTAGCATATAATACATACTCTACGCAATTCAAGAATTTCGGCAACACTCACAAATCATTGCCGAAAGAATCTGGAAGTATTGCGGAGCAATCCCTTCCAGAAGCGGTTGTGGCTGCATTAAAAAAGAGCTTGGCACAAAACAACAGAATTAGTGCTCTTTGCCTTGAACAATATGAAAAGGGGTTGTTTCCTGATTATGCTGCAATAAAGGCTAGAGTTTTGCAGGAAGATGAAACTTCATCAATTGATAGTATTGATGAGAGAGCATTGATGGGTTTCGTAGTAATTTCAAAAAAATTCCTACGCACACGCAAGATCATGTGATGCATAGCAACGAGAGGGGAGAGTGTTGTCTACGTACCCACGCAGACCGACTGCGGAAGCGTTGACGCAACATAGAGGAAGTAGTTGTACGTCTTCACGATCCAACCGATCAAGCACCGAAACTACGGCACCTCCGAGTTCGAGCACACGTTCAGCTCGATGACGATCCCCGGACTCCTATCCAGCAAAGTGTCGGGGAAGAGTTCCGTCAGCACGACGGCGTGGTGATGATCTTGATGTACCACAGCAGCAGGGCTTCGCCTAAACTCCGCTACAGTATTATCGAGGACTATGGTGGCTGGGGGCACTGCACACGGCTAAGGAATAGATCACGTGGATCAACTTGTCTGTTCTAGGGTGCCTCTACCTCAGTATATAAAGGACTAGAGGGGGGAGGCTGGCCGGCCAAGGTGTGGCGCGCCAGGAGAGTCCTACTCCCTCTGGGAGTAGGATTCCGCGGAGGGGGGAAAGAGAGAGAGGGGGCCGGCCACCTCTCCTAGTCCTAATAGGACTAGGGGAAGGAGGAGGCGCGCAGCCCATGTAGGGCTGCCTCTTCTCTTTTCCACTAAGGCCCATCATGGCCCATTAAGCCCCCGGGGGGGTTCCGGTAACCTCCCGGTACTCCGGTAAAATCCCGATTTCACCCGGAACACTTCCGATATCCAAACATATGCTTCCAATATATCAATCTTTATGTATCGACCATTTCAAGACTCCTTGTCATGTCCGTTATCACATCTGGGACTCCGAACAACCTTCGGTACATCAAAACATATAAACTCATAATATAACTGTCATCGAAATGTTAAGCGTGCGGACCCTACGGGTTCGAGAACAATGTAGACATGACCGAGACACGTCTCCGGTCAATAACCAATAGCGGGACCTGGATGCCCATATTGGCTCCTACATATTCTACGAAGATCTTTTATCGGTCAAACCGCATAACAACATACGTTGTTCCCTTTGTCATCGGTATGTTACTTGCCCGAGATTCGATCATCGGTATTCCAAATACCTAGTTCAATCTCGTTACCGGCAAGTCTCTTTACTCGTTCCGTAATACATCATCTCGCAACTAACTCATTAGTTGCAATGCTTGCAAGGCTTATGTGATGTGCATTACCGGAGGGCCCAGAGATACCTCTCCGACAATCGGAGTGACAAATCCTAATCTCGAAATACGCCAACCCAACTATCTACCTTTGGAGACACCTGTAGAGCTCCTTTATAATCACCCAGTTTACGTTGTGACGTTTGGTAGCACACAAAGTGTTCCTCCGGCAAACGGGAGTTGCATAATCTCATAGTCATAGGAACATGTATAAGTCATGAAGAAAAGCAATAGCCAACATACTAAACGATCGGGTGCTAAGCTAATGGAATGGGTCATGTCAATCAGATCATTCAACTAATGATGTGATCCTGTTAATCAAATGACAACTCTTTGTTTATGGTTAGGAAACATAACCATCTTTGATTAACGAGCTAGTCGAGTAGAGGCATACTAGTGACACTTTGTTTGTCTATGTATTCACACGTGTATTATGTTTCCGGTTAATACAATTCTAGCATGAATAATAAACTTTTATCATGATATAAGGAAATAAATAATAACTTTATTATTGCCTCTAGGGCATATTTCCTTCAGTCTCCCACTTGCACTAGAGTCAATAATCTAGATTACACTTTAATGATTCTAACACCCGTGGAGCTTTGGTGTTGATCATGTTTTGCTCGTGGAAGAGGCTTAGTCAACGGGTCTGCAACATTCAGATCCGTATGTATCTTGCAAATCTCTATGTCTCCCACCTGGACTAGATCCCGGATGGAGTTGAAGCGTCTCTTGATGTGTTTGGTTCTTTTGTGAAATCTGGATTCCTTTGCCAAGGCAATTGCACCAGTATTGTCACAAAAGATTTTCATTGGACCCGATGCATTAGGTATGACACCTAGATCGGATATGAACTCCTTCATCCAGACTCCTTCGTTTGCTGCTTCCGAAGCAGCTATGTATTCCGCTTCACCTGTAGATCCCGCCACGATGCTTTGTTTAGAACTGCACCAACTGACAGCTCCACCGTTTAATGTAAACATGTATCCGGTTTGCGATTTAGAATCGTCCGGATCAGTGTCAAAGCTTGCATCAACGTAACCGTTTACGATGAGCTCTTTGTCACCTCCATATACGAGAAACATATCCTTAGTCCTTTTCAGGTACTTCAGGATGTTCTTGACCGCTGTCCAGTGATCCACTCCTGGATTACTTTGGTACCTCCCTGCTAGACTTAGAGCAAGGCACACATCAGGTCTGGTACACAGCATTGCATACATGATAGATCCTATGGCTGATGCATAGGGAACATCTTTCATCTTCTCTCTATCTTCTGCAGTGGTCGGGCATTGAGTCCGACTCAACTTCACGCCTTGTAACACAGGCAAGAACCCTTTCTTTGCTTGATCCATTTTGAACTTCTTCAAAATTTTGTCAAGGTATGTGCTTTGTGAAAGTCCAATTAAGCGTCTTGATCTATCTCTATAGATCTTTATGCCTAATATGTAAGCAGCTTCACCGAGGTCTTTCATTGAAAAACTTTTATTCAAGTATCCCTTTATGCTATCCAGAAATTCTATATCATTTCCGATTAGTAATATGTCATCCACATATAATATCAGAAATGCTATAGAGCTCCCACTCACTTTCTTGTAAATACAGGCTTCTCCGAAAGTCTGTATAGAACCAAATGCTTTGATCACACTATCAAAGCGTTTATTCCAACTCTGAGAGGCTTGCACCAGTCCATAAATGGATCGCTGGAGCTTGCGCACTTTTTTAGCTCCCTTTGGATCGACAAAACCTCCGGTTGCATCATATACAACTCTTCTTCCAGAAATCCATTCAGGAATGCAGTTTTGACATCCATCTGCCAAATTTCATAATCATAAAATGCGGCAATTGCTAACATGATTCGGACGGACTTAAGCATCGCTACGGGTGAGAAGGTCTCATCGTAGTCAATCCCTTGAACTTGTCGAAACCCTTTTGTGACATGTCGAGCTTTGTAGACAGTAATATTACCGTCAGCAAGATCCATTTATTCTCAATTGCTTGCCGATCATCGGGCAAGTCAACCAAAGTCCATACTTTGTTCTCATACATGGATCCCATCTCAGATTTCATGGCTTCAAGCCATTTTGCGGAATCTGGGCTCACCATCGCTTCTTCATAGTTTTTAGGTTCATCATGATCTAGTAGCATGACTTCTAGAACTGGATTACCGTACCACTCTGGTGCGGATCTTACTCTGGTTGATCTACGAGGTTCAGTAGTATCTTGTTCTGAAGTTTCATGATCATTATCATTAGCTTCCTCACTTATTGGTGTAGGTGTCGCAGAAACGGTTTTCTGTGATGTACTACTTTCCAATAAGGGAGTAGGTACAGTTACCTCGTCAAGTTCTACTTTCCTCCCACTCACTTCTTTCGAGAGAAACTCCTTCTGTAGGAAGTTTCCGAATTTAGCAACAAAAGTCTTGCCTTCGGATTTGTGATAGAAGGTGTATCCAATAGTTTCCTTTGGATATCCTATGAAGACACATTTCTCCGATTTGGGTTCGAGCTTATCAGGTTGAAGCTTTTTCACATAAGCATCGCAGCCCCAAACTTTCAGAAACGACAACTTTGGTTTCTTGCCAAACCACAGTTCATAAGGCGTCGTCTCAACGGATTTTGATGGTGCCCTATTTAACGTGAATGCGGCCGTCTCTAGAGCATAACCCCAAAACGATAGCGGTAAATCAGTAAGAGACATCATAGATCGCACCATATCTAGTAAAGTATGATTACGACGTTCGGACACACCATTACGTTGTGGTGTTCCGGGTGGCGTGAGTTGCGAAACTATTCCGCATTTTTTCAAATGTACACCAAACTCGTAACTCAAATATTCTCCTCCACGATCTGATCGTAGAAACTTTATTTTCTTGTTACGATGATTTTCAACTTCACTCTGAAATTCTTTGAACTTTTCAAATGTTTCAGACTTATGTTTCATTAAGTAGATATACCCATATCTGCTTAAGTCATCTGTGAAGGTGAGAAAATAACGATATCCGTCACGAGCCTCAATATTCATCGGACCACATACATGTGTATGTATGATTTTCAACAAATCTGTTGCTCTCTCCATAGTACCGGAGAACGGTGTTTTAGTCATCTTGCCCATGAGGCACGGTTCGCAAGTATCAAGTGATTCATAATCAAGTGGTTCCAAAAGTCCATCAGTATGGAGTTTCTTCATGCGCTTTATACCGATATGACCTAAACGGCAGTGCCACAAATAAGTTGCACTTTCATTATCAACTCTGCATCTTTTGGTTTCAACATTATGAATATGTGTGTTACTACTATCGAGATTCAATAAGAATAGACCACTCTTCAAGGGTGCATGGCCATAAAAGATATTACTCATATAAATAGAACAACCATTATTCTCTGATTTAAATGAATAACCGTCTCGCGTTAAACAAGATCCAGATATAATGTTCATGCTTAACGCTGGCACCAAATAACAATTGTTTAGGTCTAATATTAATCCCGAAGGTAGATGTAGAGGTAGCGTGCCGACTGCGCTCACATCGACTTTGGAACCGTTTCCCACGCGCATCGTCACCTCGTCCTTAGCCAATCTTCGCTTAATCCGTAGTCCCTGTTTCGAGTTGCAAATATTAGCAACAGAACCAGTATCGAATACCCAGGTGCTACTGCGAGCATTAGTAAGGTACACATCAATAACATGTATATCATATATACCTTTGTTCACTTTGCCATCCTTCTTATCCGCCAAATACTTGGGGCAGTTCCGCTTCCAGTGACCAGTCTGCTTGCAGTAGAAGCACTCAGTTTCAGGCTTAGGTCCAGACTTGGGTTTCTTCTCTTGAGCAGCAACTTGCTTGCTGTTCTTCTTGAAGTTCCCCTTCTTCTTTCCTTTTCCCTTTTTCTTGAAACTAGTGGTCTTGTTGACCATCAACACTTGATGCTCTTTTTTGATTTCTACCTCCGCAGCTTTCAGCATTGCGAAGAGCTCGGGAATAGTCTTGTTCATCCCTTGCATATTATAGTTCATCACGAAGCTCTTGTAGCTTGGTGGCAGTGATTGGAGAATTCTGTCAATGACGCAATCATCTGGAAGATTAGCTCCCATTTGAATCAAGTGATTATTATACCCAGACATTTTGAGTATATGCTCACTGACAGAACTGTTCTCCTCCATCTTGCAGCTATAGAATTTATTGGAGACTTCATATCTCTCAATCCGGGCATTTGCTTGAAATATTAACTTCAACTCCTGGAACATCTCATATGCTCCATGACATTCAAAACGTCGTTGAAGTCCCGATTCTAAGCCGTAAAGCATGGCACACTGAACTATCGAGTAGTCATCAGCTTTGCTCTGCCAGACGTTCATAACATCTGGCGTTGCTCCAGCAGCAGGCCTGGCACCCAGCGGTGCTTCCAGGACGTAATTCTTCTGTGCAGCAATGAGGATAATCCTCAAGTTACGGACCCAGTCCGTGTAATTGCTACCATCATCTTTCAACTTTGCTTTCTCAAGGAACGCATTAAAATTCAACGGAACAACAGCACGGGCCATTTATCTACAATCATACATAAACAAGCAAGATACTATTAGGTACTAAGTTCATGATAAATTTAGGTTCAATTAATCATATTACTAAAGAACTCCCACTTAGATAGATATCCCTCTAATCCTCTAAGTGATTGCGTGATCCAAATCAACTAAACCATGTCCGGTCATCACGTGAGATGGAGTAGTTTCATTGGTGAACATCACTATGTTGATCATATCTACTATATGATTCACGCTCGACCTTTCGGTCTCCGTGTTCCGAGGCCATATCTGTATATGCTTGGCTCGTCAAGTATAACCTGAGTATTCCGCGTGTGCAACTGTTTTGCACCCGTTGTATTTGAATGTAGAGCCTATCATACCCGATCATCACGTGGTGTCTCAGCATGAAGAACTTTCGCAACGGTGCATACTCCGGGAGAACACTTCTTGATAATTTAGTGAGAGATCATCTTATAATGCTACCGTCAATCAAAGCAAGATAAGATGCATAAAATATAAACATCACATGCCATCAATATAAGTGATATGATATGGCCATCATCATCTTGTGCTTGTGATCTCCATCTCCGAAGCACCGTCATGATCACCATCGTCACCGGCGCGACACCTTGATCTCCATCGTAGCATCGTTGTCGTCTCGCCAATCTTATGCTTCCACGACTATCGCTACCGCTTAGTGATAAGGTAAAGCATTACATCGCGATTGCATTGCATACAATAAAGCGACAACCATATGGCTCCTGCCGGTTGCCGATAACTCGGTTACAAAACATGATCATCTCATACAATAAAATTTAGCATCATGTCTTGACCATATCACATCACAACATGCCCTGCAAACACAAGTTAGAGGTCCTCTACTTTGTTGTTGCATGTTTTACGTGGCTGCTACGGGCTTAAGCAAGAACCAATCTTACCTACGCATCAAAAACCACAACGATAGTTTGTCAAGTTGGTGCTGTTTTAACCTTCGCAAGGACCGGGCGTAGCCATACTTGGTTCAACTAAAGTTGGAGAGACTGTCGCCCGCAAGCCATCTATGTGCAAAGCACGTCGGGGGAACCGGTGTCGCGTAAGCGTACTCGTAATGTTGGTCCGGGCCTCTCGTCCAACAATACCGCCGAACCAAAGTATGACATGCTGGTAGGCAGTATGACTTGTATCGTCCACAACTCACTTGTGTTCTACTCGTGCATATAACATCAACATCTATAACCTAGGCTCTGATGCCACTGTTGGGTTTCGTAGTAATTTCAAAAAATTTCCTATGCTCACGCAAGATCATGTGATGCATAGCAACGAGGGGGAGAGTGTTGTCTACGTACCCTTGTAGATCGACTGCGGAAGCGTTTGGTTGATGTAGTCGTACGTCTTCACGGTCCGACCGATTAAGCACCGAAACTACGGCACCTCCGAGTTCTAGCACACGTTCAGCTTGATGACGATCCCCGGACTCCGATCCAGCAAAGTGTCGGGGAAGAGTTCCGTCAGCACGACGGCGTGGTGACGATCTTGATGTACTACTGCAGCAGGGCTTCGCCTAAGCTCCGCTACAGTATTATCGAGGTCTATGGTGGCAGGGGGCACCGCACACGGCTAAGAATAGATCACGTGGATCAACTTGTGTTTCTTGGGGTGCCCCTGCCTCCGTATATAAAGGGTCGAGGGGGGGGGCTGCCGGCCTAGGAGGGCGGCGGAGGAGGAGTCTTCCCCCCCAATCTTATTGGAATAGGATTCCGGAGGGGGGAAAAGAGAGCGGGTGGCCGGCCCCCTCTCCTTGTCCTATTTGGACTAGGGGAGGGGAGGTGGCGCGGCCATCTTGGGCTGCCCCTTCTCTTTTCCACTAGGGCCCATTTAGGCCCATATGGCTCCCGGGGGGTTCCGGTAACCTCCCGGTACTCCGGTAAAATCCTGATTTCACCCGGAACACTTTCGATGTCCAAACATAGGCTTCCAATATATCAATCTTTATGTCTCGACCATTTCGAGACTCCTCGTCATGTCCGTGATCACATTCGGGACTCCGAACAACCTTCGGTACATCAAAATGTATAAACTCATAATGTAACTGTCATCGTAACCTTAAGCGTGCGGACCCTACGGGTTCGAGAACAATGTAGACATGACCGAGACATGTCTCTGGTCAATAACCAATAGCGGGACCTGGATGCTCATATTGGCTCCTACATATTCTACGAAGATCTTTATCGGTCAGACCGCATAACAACATAAGTTGTTCCCTTTGTCATCGGTATGTTACTTGCCCGAGATTCGATCGTCGGTATCCCATACCTAGTTCAATCTCGTTACCGGCAAGTCTCTTTACTCGTTCCGTAATACATCATCTCGCAACTAACTCATTAGTTGCAATGCTTGCAAGGCTTAGCTGATGTGCATTACCGAGAGGGCCCAGAGATACCTCTCCGACAATCGGAGTGACAAATCCTAATCTCGAAATACGCCAACCCAACATGTACCTTTGGAGACACCTGTAGAGCACCTTTATAATCACCCAGTTATGTTGTGACGTTTGGTAGCACACAAAGTGTTCCTCCGACAAACGGGAGTTGCATAATCTCATAGTCATAGGAACATGTATAAGTCATGAAGAAAGCAATAGCAACATACTAAACGATCGGGTGCTAAGCTAATGGAATGGGTCATGTCAATCAGATCATTCACCTAATGATGTGATCCCGTTAATCAAATGACAACTCATGTCTATGGTTAGGAAACATAACCATCTTTGATCAACGAGCTAGTCAAGTAGAGGCATACTAGTGACACTCTGTTTGTCTATGTATTCACACATGTATTATGTTTCCAGTTAATACAATTCTAGCATGAATAATAAACATTTATCATGATATAAGGAAATAAATAATAACTTTATTATTGCCTCTAGGGCATATTTCCTTCAAATTTGAGTCTTATAAGATATTTTGAAATGTATATCTTGTGTTACTCAATATCCAAGTGGCCGGTCATGTTTGCAGGTTACACCTCCGAGTGGCCTATGTTTTGCCGGAGTGTTGATTCATTTCCGTTTCGGCAAATTTCAAGCGCTTGATGTCGTGGTTCTAACTCTGACAGTGAGGTAGGGGGGTATGTATGGAGAGGTTAGATCTCACCTATGGAGAAGATGTAAATACACCAGGATGTACGAGTTCAGGCCCTTCACGGAGGAAGTAACAGCCCTACGTCTCGGTGCCCGGAGGCGATCGACTGGATTATGTGTGTATGAATTACAGGGGTGCCAACCCCTGCTACTGAGGAGGGGGGTGGCTTATATAGAGTTCGCCAGACCCCTCCGGTCCTCAGTAATGCAGGGTTAAAATACATTAAGACTGAGCGTTACTGGTAACGTCCCTATTAAAGTGCTATGATGACCATAAAGACTACTTAATGACCGACCGTTTGCTTGCGGAGTGACTTTAGATCTCCTGTCAGTCGAGTGGTTGGCTTCGTAGTCGAGTGGTAGCTTCCTGGTCGAGTGTCTTGAATCCGTCGAGTGGGATACCTTCAAGTCGATTGAAAGGTGACTTCTTCATGGGATGTCCTTGGGTAGGGCTCTTAGGACAGGTCCATGCCCCTACCCTAGGTACATAGCTTCGTCATTAGCCCCCGAATGGATCGAGGTTCGAGTGGGGAAGGAGTTGGGGGTCCTTCCGACTGGTTCTTAGCGTTATACGAATGTCTTGTACTGGATCAATCGTCACGGATGACGTTGTCAACTTCTTTCGGTCACCTTGATCCATTCTTGGTCTCTCGTCGAGTGAATTTCCTTACTTGTGGAATACCGAGTGCCGGCACGAGCGGGCTCTTTAGTTTGATGAGTTGTTCTGCAGCCCGCGGATTTTGCGGGATTTGAATTTCGGGAAGTGAGTGGGACGGGGGCGGCCGAAGTAATCGGATGGGATATGATGGAAGCTCCTCGATCTCCGCGCCACCTTTTTCGCCACGTACCGCGCGCGCGCCTGTTGCGGGATTTGACGGGATCGCCTGGGCCTACCGGTCAGCCACTCGGAAGCGGCTCCTTATAAGTTGCAGGCCCGGGGCTCCCCAACAGTGTGCTCTCGCCTTTCCTTCTCCTCCCGCAAGGTCCTCTGCCACCTCCGCTCCCACCCTAGCGCCGTAGGCCCGTTCGAGCCTCGCCGGCGACGATGGTGAAGGACAAGACGTCGGCTTTGGAGCGCGTGAAGAAGGCGGCGGTGCAGGGGAAGGTGAAGAAGTCCGCTCGGGGCGGATCTTCCTCGAGGACTGCTCTGCCTAGGGATTGGATCCAGGGCGACTGGATGCCCTCGGTGATTCGGCAGGAAGATCTTGACGACATGGTCGAGGGGGGAGTCATTCCCCATGAAGCTGCGCGTCTCCCGGGGGGAGAAGTCGAACCCCAACCTCGTGACGGTGAGTGCGTCCTCCTCGCCACCCATATCGATCGCGGATTTTCTCTACCTCCTCATCCTTTTTTCCGGAGCTTTTTGAACTTCTTCGGAGCGCAGCTCCATCATTTCACTCCCAATTCCATCGTGTATCTTGCGGCTTTCGTTTCTTGTGCGAAAGTTTCTTGGGTTGCCGCCCTCATTGGGGACTCTTTAAACACATCTTCGCTTGCCGTTCCTAATCGGTAAAGAAAGCCAAGTCGAGTGACGAACGGACGCAAGTGATCCAGCTATGCGGGGGCCTGGCGATCCAAATGAGGGGTAAAAGTTCTTTTCCGTCTATCACTTTTCCCGAGTCGGTCCGTGGTTGGCAGTCGACCTGGTTTTATTGTCAAGACCAGGTGACCCCAGGGCAGTCGACTGGTCTTCCCCCTTTCTCTCTGGACCGAGCTCAAAAGCCTGCCTCTCTGAAAGTGCTGCCGGAGGAAAAGGCGCAAGTCAAGGTGCTGGTTGGTCGAGTGGTTCAGCTTGTCCGAGACGGTGTGACCGGCATGGACTTGCTGGAGGTCTTCCTTCGGAGGCGCATCCAACCGCTTCAGGCTCGTGACCACCCTATGTGGCTGTACTCGGGTCTCGACGACACCACTCGGGTTCACCCAGAGGAGGTCACCGATGAGATGCTGGAAGGGTGGCTGTCGAGCATCACAGGGAACAAAGACAACCCCCGAGGAGCCAGGAGGGTTGTCCCGCTTGACAGTACATACGACGTGGACCAGGTCTGACCTTGTGTTCCTGACTGAGATCTTGCTTTCTTCATTTGCTCTCTTTGAATCGGTCGACTGACTTTCGACTTGTCTGCTATTCTCCAGGCAACTACAGAGATGTACTCGACACCCAACGGAGCACAGGGGCAGGCCGAGGAAGGGGAGGCGAGCGGAGGCGAAAGCGGAGATGAACAGGGGGAGTGGGAGTCTAACGGCGAAGGAGAGGGAGACGACGGCGTCGACTCCAGCGAAGAGGAGGAGGAGGAAGCTGGACCTCCCCGCTCGGAAAGGCGATCCAAGCTTACACACGACCCTGCGCGGGACGTGGTAAGGCGACTGCTCCCGTTGGGCAGTCGTCGAAGCGCCCTCGGACCTCTTCTCCAGCGCCGACTAAAAAAGCTCCCAAGCACCCCCGCGCAGCGCCGTCCAAGCCACCCAAGGCTCTGCCCAAGATGAGGATGACTGTCCCCACCATTTCTGGGTAATGATATAACTTGTTCTCCTTTGTCGACCGTGGACGTATCCTTGGTCGATCCACTGAGCCAACTGACGGTCTTTCAAAATTTGCAGTGCTGCTACTTCTGAGATCTCCGCCAAGGACGATGATCAAGAGATGGAAGATGCTGTTACTTCCAACCCTGGTATGATTACTGATGTTCTGCCTTGAATCGACTGACGATTTCTTATAACTCTGGTCGATTGAATTTTTCTCGTAGCTCCTCCTCATGTTATTAGCCTTCCTGACGACGAAGACGAAGCGCCGCTGAGAGTGAGGCGGAACAGGAAAGCGTCGGCTGGCGAGACTCCACAATCCACTCCGGCGCCTGAGGCCGTAGCTCGAGACGGTGGCGATACCACCCGGGCTTCTGTGACTTTCGCCAATCCTCTGGCGAGTGCGCGGCCCTCAACGCCGACCGTAAATCCGCCTTCGCTCTTCTCCACACACCACGTCCCTGAGGACCAAGTGGGTGCAGCTAAGGAAGCTATACGCCAGGCAGGCATCATGATGGAGCAGGTCAAGGTGGTTCGAGAAGCCAGCCAAGCGGCTTATGACGCGAGTTCAGCTCTTCAGAGTAACGTCCAGGTCAGTCGATTCACTGCTTGTTCTGTTAGGGTATGCTGTCTGAAGAATCTCTTTTCCGAAGATCTTTTAAATCTGTACACCCACCGGGTGTTTCTGTTAAGTTTTTTGGTTGAGTGGGGGGCACGCTGAGTGCACCCACTGGGTGTAGTCCCCGAGACTACGGTGGACTGCTGGCAGTCGACTGTAGTCTTTATATTGCGTTGCTGTAGTTTTACTCCTTCACTCGGTCTGGCCAGGCCATGTCGAATGAAACTGTATCCGCTCGACTGCGGGCAGTCGATTTTTTTTTAAAAACCAGTGGGGGCACGCTGAGTGCACCCACTGGGTGTAGTCCCCGAGACTACGGTGGACTGCTGGCAGTCGACTGTAGTCTTTATATTGCGTTGCTGTAGTTTTACTCCTTCACTCGGTCTGGCCAGGCCATGTCGAATGAAACTGTATCCGCTCGACTGCGGGCAGTCGATTTTTTTTTAAAAACCAGTGGGGGCACGCTGAGTGCACCCACTGGGTGTAGTCCCCGAGACTACGGTGGACTGCTGGCAGTCGACTGTAGTCTTTATATTGCGTTGCTGTAGTTTTACTCCTTCACTCGGTCTGGCCAGGCCATGTCGAATGAAATTGTATCCGGTCGACTGCGGGCAGTCGATTTTTTTTAAAAACCAGTGGGGGCACGCTGAGTGCACCCACTGGGCGTAGTCCCCGAGACTACTGTTGAATGTTTTTGATTCAGCTGTAGTCTTAGAAACGTCATCATTGTCTCTTGGTTACTCGGAAGCAACTTATCTTGGACCTCTGTCGACTGGCTTTTGCAGAAATCCTGTGAACTTGTGGCTCTCTACACTGAGTTGGAGAACAAACAGATCCAGCTCTACCTTGACTTGAAGCTCGATCAACAGAACCTGCAGAAGGCGCGAGACGAAGCAAAAGGTATGGCTGGCGAGGTTTCTCATTCTTGACGAGTGACTTCCCTTTCTTGCTCATTCTTGATGTTGAGTTCACTCGACGTTCTGTAGATGAACTGGAGGAAGCTCTGAAGAAGAAGGATCAAGATCTTGCCGAAGCACAGAAGGAGGCCTCGAGCAAAACGAAGCTTGCAGAAGAGAAACTGGCTTCGGTCGGAACTCTTGAACAGGAGAACTCTAGACTGAAAACTGCTCTCGAGACAGCTAATCGAGAGGTCAGCCGACTGAAGAAAGACAAGATGGTTCTGCACGACCAGGCGGGTGAGCTGGCGGGGAAGGTAAACGATCTGGAGGCTTATCTCGGTGGACTTGCCAAGAAGCTGTTCGTCATGCTCGAAGGTAATCATTCCGACCCGGCTGTCTTGCAGTTACCAAGCCCGCGTAAGGCCACTGTCTTATCCTTGAATCGTGTTTGCAGAATTCTGCCAGAGCTTCGAAGAGGAAACCAGTCGAGTGGAGCCAGGCTTGGATCCTGCCAATTCTCTCGTGAAGGACGAGGCTGCTATGAACGTGCTCCGACTGGAGTCTCGTGTTACCAGCGTTGTTGACTATCTTGCTCGGCTGAAGGTTGCGATGTCGCGGATCGACACATCACTCTGACCTGGAACGACGCTTCAGAACAACCTCGAGTCCCTGATGGTTCGACTGGATGAAGTCCCGGGTCGAGTGGCGGAATGGAAGAAATCTTCTGCTAGATGTGGTGCTGATGTCGCTCTGTCTCTGGTCCGCGTCCATTGCAAGGAGGCGCGAGAAGAAAAGCTGGCCGCCATCCAAGTTGCCAATACCAGGAAGCACAGCTTTCAAGACTTCATGGAGACTTTCATTGCTGCTGCTACTCGTATTGCAGACGGGATCGACTTGGACGAGTTCGTCGCCCCTTCTAGTCCTCCGCTTGAGGAATGAAAAACTTTTATGCTTCACTTTAAATTTGCCTCGGAATGCCGAGTGGATTCTGTAACCGTTAAACTCTGTCGAGCCGAGGGCTCGAGTACTTTGATCTGAGGTCTTGGACCTTTGGGTTTTATCCGAACTTGATTTATCGTTGAATATCTTCGGGAATTATCTGCCGAGTGGAACTTGGCCTTCACTCGAAATAACTTCGTATTTGTGGTGCAGCTCCGAAGGAAAAGGTAACAGTCGATTCGCATCTTGCCGTCCTTGTGGATTGGGATGTGTTCCGAACTTAGGCGAGCACTGGGCTGCAGCTAAGCCCCCGAGTGGGAGGTTTGCTTTCCACTCGGTGGGATTTTTGAACACTTGGGCGAGCACTGAGCTGCAGCTAAGCCTCGAGTGGGAGGTTTGCTCTCCACTCGGTAGGGTTTTTATATACTTAGGCGAGTACTTGGACTGCAGCTAAGCCCCCGAGTGGGAGGTTTGCTCTCCACTCGGTAGGATTTTCAAACACTTAGGCGAGCACTGGGCTACAGCTAAGCCTCTGAGTGGGAGTCTGGCTCACCACTCGGTAGGATTTTCAAACACTTAGGCGAGCACTGGGCTGCAGCTAAGCCTCCGAGTGGGAGTCTGGCTCACCACTCGGTAGGATTTTCAAATACTTAGGCGAGTACTTCGACTGCAGCTAAGTCCCCGAGTGAGAGGTTTGCTCTCCACTCGGTAGGATTTTTATATACTTAGGCGTGCACTGGGCTGCAGCTAAGCCTCCGAGTGGGAATCTGGCTCACCACTCGGTAGGGTTTTCATATACTTAGGCGAGTACTTGGACTGCAGCTAAGCCCCCGAGTGGGAGGTTTGCTCTCCACTCGGTAGGATTTTCAAACACTTAGGCGAGCACTGGGCTGCAGCTAAGCCTCCGAGTGGGAGTCTGGCTCACCACTCGGTAGGATTTTCAAATACTTAGGCGAGTACTTCGACTGCAGCTAAGTCCCCGAGTGAGAGGTTTGCTCTCCACTCGGTAGGATTTTTATATACTTAGGCGTGCACTGGGCTGCAGCTAAGCCTCCGAGTGGGAATCTGGCTCACCACTCGGTAGGGTTTTCATATACTTAGGCGAGTACTTGGACTGCAGCTAAGCCCCCGAGTGGGAGGTTTGCTCTCCACTCGGTAGGATTTTCAAACACTTAGGCGAGCACTGGGCTGCAGCTAAGCCTCTGAGTGGGAGTCTGGCTCACCACTCGGTAGGATTTCCAAATACTTAGGCGAGTACTTTGGACTGCAGCTAAGCCCCCGAGTGGGAGGTTTGCTCTCCACTCGGTAGGATTTTCAAACACTTAGGCGAGCACTGGGCTGCAGTTAAGCCTCCGAGTGGGAGTCTGGCTCACCACTTGGTAGGATTTTCAAACACTTAGGCGAGTACTTGGACTGCAGCTAAGCCCCCGAGTGGGAGGTTTGCTCTCCACTCGGTAGGATTTTCAAACACTTAGGCGAGCATTGGGCTGCAGCTAAGCCTCCGAGTGGGAGTCTGGCTCACCACTCGGTAGGATTTTCAGATACTTAGGCGAGTACTTTGGACTGCAGCTAAGCCCCCGAGTGGGAGGTTTGCTCTCCACTCGGTAGGATTTTCAAACACTTAGGCGAGCACTGGGCTGCAGCTAAGCCTCCGAGTGGGAGTCTGGCTCACCACTCGGTAGGATTTTCAAACACTTAGGTGAGTACTTGGACTGCAGCTAAGCCCCCGAGTGGGAGGTTTGCTCTCCACTCGGTAGGATTTTCAAATACTTAGGCGAGTACTTTGGACTGCAGCTAAGCCCCTGAGTGGGAGGTTTGCTCTCCACTCGGTAGGATTTTCATATACTTAGGCGAGTACTTGGACTGCAGCTAAGCCCCCGAGTGGGAGGCTGGCTCACCACTCGGTAGGATTTTTATATACTTAGGCGAGCACTGGGCTGCAGCTAAGCCCCCGAGTGGGAGTCTGGCTCACCACTCGGTAGGATTTTTATATACTTAGGCGAGCACTGGGCTGCAGCTAAGCCCCCGAGTGGGAGTCTGGCTCACCACTCGGTAGGATTTTTATATACTTAGGCGAGCACTGGGCTGCAGCTAAGCCCCCGAGTGGGAGTCTGGCTCACCACTCGGTAGGATTTTTATATACTTAGGCGAGCACTGGGCTGCAGCTAAGCCCCCGAGTGGGAGTCTGGCTCACCACTCGGTAGGATTTTTATATACTTAGGCGAGCACTGGGCTGCAGCTAAGCCCCCGAGTGGGAGTCTGGCTCACCACTCGGTAGGATTTTTATATACTTAGGCGAGCACTGGGCTGCAGCTAAGCCCCCGAGTGGGAGTCTGGCTCACCACTCGGTAGGATTTTTTTGCAAACTTAGGTGAAACGGATTCGCAGCTAAGCTACCCACTGGGGGATTTCGTACGCAAACAAAAGTGACAGCAATTACAGGAAGAACTGGGACACTCTTGTCTTTGATAAAAATAAACTACAGAAGTTTTTCTTATTACACCTCATCCGAGTGAGAATTCAAGTGTAAAATGGGCGGAGTAGTTCCGCATTCCAAGCTCGTGGCTCGTCGATCGGGCGACCAACGTTGTAGAGATGATATGCTCCATTGTGGAGGACTCTGGTGACGATGAAGGGGCCTTCCCAAGTAGGAGCAAGTTTGTGTGGTTTCTGTTGATCCACTCGAAGGACCAAATCTCCTTCTTGGAAGGCTCGGCTCTTCACATTTCTGGCATGGAATCGACGCAAGTCTTGCTGATAGATGGTCGATCTGATCATAGCCATTTCCCTCTCCTCCTCTAGGAGGTCGACTGCGTCTTGCCGGGCTTGCTCTGCTTCGTCTTCGTTATAAAGCTCGACTCTGGGGGCGTTGTGAAGTAGATCACTCGGCAGGACGACTTCAGCTCCGTAAACCAGAAAAAATGGCGTTCTTCCAGTCGACCGGTTCGGGGTGGTCCTCAGTCCCCACAAAACTGATGGAAGCTCATCGACTCAAGCGCCTGCTGCGTGCTTGAGATCACACATCAGTCGAGGCTTCAGTCCTTTGAGAATTAGACCATTTGCTCTTTCAGCTTGTCCATTCGACTGGGGATGCGCGACCGACGCGTAGTCGACTCGTGTGCCTTGAGAGGCGCAAAAAGCTCTGAACTTGTCTGAATCGAAGTTTGACCCATTGTCAGTGATGATGCTATGAGGGACCCCATATCTGAATATCAACTCTCTGACGAAACTGATAGCAGTGCTAGCATCAAGATTTTTGATAGGCTTGGCTTCAATCCATTTGGTGAACTTGTCGACTGCCACAAGCACATGTGTGAATCCGCTCCTGCCCGTTCTCAGTGGACCAACCATGTCCAGTCCCCAAACAGCGAAGGGCCAAATGAGTGGAATGGTCCTCAGAGCTGATGCTAGCTTGTGCGACATGTTGGAGTAGAACTGGCAGCCTTCACACTTGTCGACTATCTCTTTCGCCATTTAGTTTACCCTGGGCCAGTAAAAACCCGCTCGGTATGCTTTGGCCGCGATGGTCCGAGAGGACGCATAGTGACCACAGGTCCCCGAGTGGATATCATCAAGGATTATCTGACCTTCTTCTGGCGTTATGCACTTCTGACCGATTCTAGTTGCGCTTTCTCTATACAACTGTCCTTTTATGACTGTGAAAGCTTTAGATCGACGGAAGATCTGTCGAGCCTCTTCTTCGTCCTCTGGAAGTTCTTTCCTCAAGATATACGCGATGTATGGTATCGTCCAGTCGGGAGTGATTGCCAAGACCTCCATGACTAGGTCGACCACAGCAGGAATTTCGACTTCAGTCGGATCTGTGGCACTTTTCGGTTGCGGGGCTTCTTCTGTAAAAGGATCCTCCTGGACTGACGGCGAGCGGATGTGCTCCAAAAAAACATCGCTGGGAATGGCTTCTCTCTTGGAGCCTATCTTTGCCAGATCATCAGCTGCTTGATTTTTCAGTCGGGGGATGTGATGAAGCTCTAACCCCTCGAATTTCTTTTCTAGCTTTCTTACTGCGTTGCAGTAGCCAGTCATAGCTGGGCTTCTGACATCCCACTCCTTCATCACCTGATTAACCACCAAATCTGAGTCGCCGTAGACCATGAGGCGCCGGACGCCGAGTGAAATGGCCATGCGCAACCCATACAAGAGTGCTTCATATTCTGCTTCATTATTGGAGGAATCGAAGTGAATCTGGAGAACATATCTGAGCTTATCTCCTCGGGGGGAGACCAATACTACCCCAGCACCGGAACCATTCAACATCTTAGATCCATCGAAGAACATGGTCCAGTGCTCCGAGTGAACTTGAGTCGGAAGCTGCTGTTCAATCCACTCGGCGACGAAATCTGCAATTGCTTGGGACTTGATAGCCTTCTTTGCTTCAAACTTGATATCTAGGGGAAGGAGTTCAATCGCCCACTTCGCCACTCGACCAGTTGCATCTCTGTTGTGCAAAATCTCTGACAGTGGAGCGTCGCTGACGACTGTAATGGAATGGTCAGAGAAGTAGTGTGCAACCTTCTTCGTGGTCATGTAAATCCCATGTACAAGCTTCTGGTAATGGGGATATCTTTGCTTCGAAGGGGTCAAAACTTCAGACACATAATATACTGGGCGCTGAACTCTGAAGGCCTTTCCTTCTTCTTCCCGCTCGACCGTAAGTACTGTACTGACAACTTGTCCCGTGGTCGCAATGTAAAGCAGCAGAGGCTCTTTACTGATTAGGGCAGCAAGCACCGGCTGGGTGGAGAGCAGAGCTTTGAGCTCTGCAAACGCTGCATCATCTGGAGTCCACTCGAACTTGTCAGACTTCTTCATCAGTCAGTAAAGGGGCAACGCCTTTTCACCGAGACGAGAAATGAATCGACTTAGAGCGGCTAAGCAACCTGTAAGCTTCTGGACATCGTGTACATGCACAGGGCGCTTCATCCGGAATATGGTGCCAACTTTCTCGGGATTGGCGTCGATTCCTCGTTCGGAAACGAGAAAACCGAGTAACTTTCCACCTGGAACTCCGAATGTGCACTTTGATGGATTGAGCTTGATATCATATCTCCTGAGGTTAGCAAAGGTTTCGGCAAGGTCAGTCAGTAGGTCGGAACCTTTCCATGACTTAACCACAATATCATCCATGTATGCTTCTACGTTCCGACTGATCTGAGTGAGCAAACACTTCTGAATCATCCTCATGAATGTGGCTCCAGCATTCTTGAGGCCGAAGGGCATGGTGACATAACAGAAGCACCCGAATGGGGTGATGAAAGCCGTTTTGATCTCGTCGGGTCCATACAGATGGATCTGATGGTACCCTGAATAAGCATCTAGAAAAGACAAACGCTCACACCCCGCGGTCGAGTCGACTACCTGGTCGATGTGGGGGAGAGGGAAATGATCTTTCGGGCAGGCCCGATTGATATGTTTAAAGTCAATGCACATGCGAAGTGACTTGTCCTTCTTGGGGACCATGACAACATTGGTGAGCCACTCGGAGTGGTAAATCTCTCTGATGAACTCCGTTGCTAAGAGCCGAGCCACCTCCTCGCCAATAGCTTTCCTCTTCTGGACGGCGGACCGTCGAAGATGTTCTTTCACAGGCTTGAACTTCGGGTCGACTCATAGACGGTGCTTAGCCAGCCCCCTGGGAACTCCAGGCATGTCAGAAGGCTTCCATGCGAAGATGTCCCAGTTCTCACGGAGGAACTGGATGAGCGCTTCTTCCTATTTGGAGTCGAGCGTCGTTGAGATGTGAGTCGGAGCAGCATTGGGGTCGGTCGGGTGAATGTGAGCTGGCTTAGTTTCACCGGACGACTGAAAAGCTGATTCGGAAGCTGGCTTCTTGGCTCGCAGCAATTCACTCGGATCAGCAGTCTTCTGGTACTCTTGCAGCTCGACTACTGACATCTGAGCATCAGCGATCTTTGATCCTTTCTGAAAACACTCCTCTGCTTTCTTCCGATTTCCTGTAACGGTGATCACACCTCTGGGGCCGGGCATCTTCAACTTGAGATACACATAGCACGGTCGAGCCATGAAGCGTGCATAAGCTGGCCGGCCCAGAATAGCATGATAAGCACTTTGGAAGTCTACAACCTCAAATGTCAACTTTTCCTTGCGGTAATTCTTTGAATCACCGAAAACCACATCGAGAGCAATCTGGCCGAGTGACTTGGCTTTCTTTCCAGGAATGACTCCATGGAAACTCATGTTGCTGGCACTGAGCCTGGACATCGGAATGCCCATCCCTTTCAACGTTTCTGCATACAGTATGTTTAGGCCGCTGCCACCATCCATCAGGACTTTGGTCAGTCGAGTGCCTTCGACAATTGGGTCGACCACCAGAGCTTGCCTCCCAGGGGTGGCAATGTGCGCAGGGTGATCGGACTGGTCGAACGTGATGGCAGTCTGAGACCACTTCAGGTAGCTGGGTGTTGCCGGGGCAACCATATTCACTTCACGGTTAATGACTTTCAGTCGACTTTTGCTTTCGACATCAGCAAAAATCATCAAGGTGGAATTGACTTGGGGGTATCCATCGTCACTATCTTCTTTGTCCTCAACTCTGTCTGACTCTTTTTCCTTGTCTTTGGACTGATTGCCCTGAAACTGCTGGATCAGGAGCCGGCACTGTCGAGTGGTATGCTTTGGGTAAATAAGATTACCCTCTTCATCTTTCTTGGTGTGGATGTGACATGGCAGATCTAAAACATCATTTCCATCTTGATCCTTGACTTTCTTGGGGTTCCAGGGCCCCTTGGGTTTTCCCTTGAATTTTCCCTGGGTTATGGCCAGGGCCTCCCCAGGAGCGGCTGGCTCGGCCTTCCGCTTCTGCTTCCGACTGGAATTGCCTCCGGTTTCCTGGGCGACTGCTTTCTGCTTGCCACTCCGGAGTCGATCTTCATCTTCTCCGTTAGCGTATTTGGTGGCAATTTCCATCATCCGATTCAGAGACATTTCTCCGGTCCGGCCGAACTTCAGGTTCAACTCTCTGTTCTTGACGCCTTCTTTAAAGGCACAAACTGCTTGGTGATCTGGTACATTCTCAACTGTGTGATGCAAAGTGATCCACCTCTGGATGTAATCCCTCAGAGTTTCACTCGGTTTCTGCACGCAAGACCGCAATTCTGTAAGGCCTGCCGGTCGCTTGCATGTTCCTTCAAAGGTCGTGACAAACACTCGAGAGAGATCCTCCCAAGTGTAGATGCTGTTGGGTGCTAACTGATTCAGCCACGCTCTGGCTGAGCCCTCTAACAGGAGAGGCAAATGCTTCATAGCCACCTCATCATTGCCGCCACCAATCTGGACAGCCACTCGGTAGTCTTCGAGCCAAGTGTCAGGCTTAGACTCGCCGGTGAACTTGCTGACTCCAGTCGCCAACCGGAAGTTGGGAGGAATCACTGCGGCCCTGATGGCTCGACTGAAACACTCTGGCCCCGAAACACGTACTCTGCTGCTGGCAGGCGCATCCCTGTCGTGGCCTTCTCGGTGAGCTCTGTTCCTGTCAACTAGACCCTGAACGAGGATGGATCTCACATCAAAGCCAGGGTCCCTGGGGTCGACTGGAACTCTCCGCCCAACACTATGAGGGTGTTTGTCATCCTGCTGTCGAGGCGCATATGACCCACTCCTCGGGGGAGGGGTTGGCACTCGACGTCGATCGAACCGGTGATCATACTGCTCATTTCTTCTGTACTGATCGTGCCGGTCTCCGCGTCCCTCACGCCTCAGGGGCGATCTTGGGCTCTGAGCCGACTGGACTGTATCCGTTGTAACGGATCGACTGTGGATCCTATTCCGCGACTGAGAAACAGCGGAATTCTGGTTTCCCGCTGCCCGGAGCAACGCTCTGATTTGCAACAAGCCCCTGCCAGCCTCCGACTGGGAGGGCTGAATCGATTCTGCTATACGGGCCGCGGCTGCCAAATTCTGAACTGGGGTTCGATATACCTGCGTAGGCGGGAAGAGCTGACGTCGACTGGACTCGGGAGCTCGCTGACGCGCTTGCTCGTCGAGTATTCGCTGGAGATTCTCCAGTCGAGTGCGCTCGGCCAAGTTAGCCAAGCGCGCGTCCTCCAAGGCCCGGGCCTCGGGGGTTTCTCCGATGATAGGGGTGTGGAGTGCATCCATATTCCGGCGGCGAAGCTCCTCTCGCTGCAATGACGTGAGAGGTTCCGGGAGATACTCATCGTGGGGATGCGACGGGTCGCCTCCACCCGCGCCTCCATCGTGCGAGGGAAACCGGGAGGACTGTGTGTTCCATCGACCGCCAGAACCTCGGCCGCCGGGTCGCTGCTGCTGCACTCGGATGCGGTCTCCGCGGAGCCAGTCGACAGGTCGAACAGGCCGTAGAGGGATTCGTCGGGCTCGATTGCCGCGACTTGTGAGGCTGCCGACTGGTGGGCCACGGCATGCCTCACCCACCTCTGAAGTCTCGACCGGCCAGAGCGCTTGCGCCGGTGGGAGACAGGGCGGGAAGATGACTCGGGAGCCGACCGATACTGGGTCGACGGCTGCCGCAGGAGGACGCCACGAACACATGCGCGGAAGTGCGTCGCACCGCGGACGGGGAGGGCGTCGATGTCAAGTGGAGCCTCCTGAAGCCAAGCGGAGTTGTCGGCGATGAACGTGAGTGCGCCGAGACGGATCTCGCGGCCCTCCACCAAATCTCCGCACAAAAACATGATCAAAGGGATCGGAAAAATCGCAACTTCTCCAACCAGGCGCTAAGACTCCGGCCCCAAGGTGGGCGCCAACTGTCGTGGTTCTAACTCTGACAGTGAGGTAGGGGGTATGTATGGAGAGGTTAGATCTCAGCTATGGAGAAGTTGTAAATACACCAGGATGTACGAGTTCAGGCCCTTCGTGGAGGAAGTAACAGCCCTACGTCTCGGTGCCCGGAGGCGGTCGACTGGATTATGTGTGTATGAATTACAGGGGTGCCAACCCCTGCTACTGAGGAGGGGGTGGCTTATATAGAGTTCGCCAGACCCCTCCGGTCCTCAGTAATGCAGGGTTAAAATACATTAAGACTGGGCATTACTGGTAACGTCCCTATTAAAGTGCTATGATGACCATAAAGACTACTTAATGGCCGACCGTTTGCTTGCGGAGTGACTTTAGATCTCCTGTCAGTTGAGTGGTTGGCTTCGTAGTCGAGTGGTAGCTTCCTGGTCGAGTGTCTTGAATCCGTCGAGTGGGATACCTTCAAGTCGATTGAAAGGTGATTTCTTCCAGGGATGTCCTTGGGTAGGGCTCTTAGGACAGGTCCATGCCCCTACCCTAGGTACATAGCTTCGTCACTCGATATATCCTATTTTAGCAAAGGTCATGCTGGATTTTTTCGTGAATTTTGGCATGACTTTTGCCAGAATATGTAGGAAATATCGAGTGCCCCAGATTTGTGTGTTGAGTATCCTGGTAGTTGTCTTCTATCAATTTTCAATTAATGTTTTAACTATGAACATAGGAAATGTCTGACGACACAAAGGATTTCGGTATTTGCAAATACTACGAAGACGAGCGCGGCCTGTGCGACGGAATCTTCCTAGATGATGATAGGCGCTTCAGCATCAAGCTGGACGAGAACTTCGAAGTGGATACAGTAAGTCAGAACGACAAGTCTTTTTTCGTAATTAAGCATGACATCTGCTTCATTTGCTTGAACTTATATTTTTTTACTATTCTACTAGCGTATCCCCAGCCATGCAAGAGTTTTTGTATTGGATAAGATAGGTTTCAGTCATACTACGGAGGTAAAGAAAGTTTATTTGAAGACCGAGCATGGTTATATTTTCCACGCAAAATTATACAATTCAGACGACTACACCTATTTTGGATGCAAAACATGGCGAGCACTATGCAAGACCTATGCATTTCAGCCTGATATGGTTACCACCTTTGATATTCGTCCGGAAGATGATATTGAAGGTAATACCGACATCTGGGTCGATGTGCAGACGCCTCCAGTTACACCAAAATGTAAGTTTCTCAACCATATTTATGTCTTTGATATTGTTTATTCAAAAATAGTTGACAACTAATTTGTATTGTCAGCTTATTTCGGTGCAAGCAAACATGTCCAGCGCTTGGTAGACAGGACCTACTACTGTCCCGGGGCTAAACTAAACTGCGAGGAGCTAAGTCATTATTTTTCATGGCTTGAGGATCTTGATACCGTCAAGACAAATTTTCTTCCTGGACTTAGAAATCTTAGTACTGAAAACGTGCGACCAATAGTGTTCGTCATGAACTACGGTCACATCTATTTAGGAAGGATGGTAAGATTTTTACTATTTGTCCTCAGTGCATCTTTTCCATACATTATTTGTGAAGATAAACTTCATTGCTAAGTATGTGACCATACGATGTTCTTCAACAGGGACTCCCGATGAATGTTGTGCCTTATGGGAACGAGACTAAAGGTACCATGAGTATTATTAGCTTACGGCCAAGATATCCTACATGTTACTTTAGTGCATTCAAGATCAGCGATGAATGCTTAATAGTGCAAGACTGGACCAGATATGTGATGGGGGAGCGCAGACAAGTACCAGGGGGCAGCAAACAGATGTGCTACCCAAAATTAGGAGACATGTTCATCTGCATGCTCCAACTTGATCAAGGAGGAGAGCTACACATGTTTTATGTTGTTTTACCTAAGAGAGAGCAGCAGGAGTGATTAGCTAGAAATGAGTTTGAGGATGATGATGTGCTACACTATTACTATGATGATAAAATAGCTAGTGTTGGCGGTAATGACTGATGATTATTATTAGCTAGTGTTAGTGGTGATTAAATAAATATTATTGGTGCTAATGATTATGATGATGATTAAATAGCTTGTGCTGGTAGATTAGATTCAAGTGGAGGCAACATGTGGTGCACATCGAAAGTACTACTAGTCCAAACTAGATCAAGTTTGGATTAGTAGTATACTTTTGACATGCACCACATATTGCCTCCACTTGAACCTAATCCACCTTCATTTGACACACTGTTATGGACATAATGATGTAAACCTCATAACTGGTAGTGTACCAATATTTGTACGATGGCGCATAAATACACTAAAATTAAAAAAATTAAAAAAACAATACTAGTAGCGATGGAAAGAAAACACGCTGCCAGTAGTTACATTAGCAGCAGCGTGGGAGTGAATAAGCGCTGCAGCTATTTGTCCTAGCAGTAGCGCGTGCGGCACGCGTTACTGCTAAGCAATAGCTGTAGCGCCTTATTAGTAGCGCGCCTACCCGCGCTACTAGTGAGCACAAAACCAGCGCTACTGCTAGGGTTTTCCCTAGTAGTGTATTGAAAAACTAGGGCTGGCCAATAGAGCATAATCATTGAACGATCTAGTAACATCATATGCATTATTTGCATCTAGAGTAGGGAATTGGGTATTCATATTACCTTTGTAGATTGCAAACCCAAGATGACGATCTCTTCGTAGTAAGAACGGGCCGGAGACCGTTCAAAGCTTCGTCCCCAGCGGAGTCGCCAAAAAGTGTGTTTGCACACGAACACATCACCGTGTACCCTCGACGCCGAGGGTTATGCACCGCAGCTCACGTCGAAGGAGACCCGTCCGGAAGCGCGGTACGCAGGCAATCCGGCGGGCGCTTTTAAAGACCCGAAACCCCGCACGCCCGGGAGGGACCCCGTCTGGACGCGCGGAGGCTATGGGCTGCCCTAGGTCGATCTGATCGCCCCTAGGGTATCGAGGTTCGCCGCCCTGCAAAGAAAAAGAACAGACGAAGAACAAGGAAGAAGAAGAACTAGGGTTAATGAGAAAAGATAAAAGATAAAAACTGGTAGATGAATTGATCGATTGTGTGTTGTTTAATCGGCCGTCACCCCTTAGGTATATAAGAGGCGGCTGGACTTCCCGTGCAAGGAAAAGGCTTGGATTCACATTGAAAACCCTAGTCAAATTCGGATTGGTTTTGTCCGAACTTTCCAAAACTGTTTGGTTTAAACTGGCTGCACCTTGCGGGTCCTTTTTGTGGTGGTAAACGATCTTAGATGGAAACGAGCCCAAAAGCAATCTTGACCGTTTCGACGAGACGAACAACTTTCATGTTGAACGTTTTTTGATTTGAGGTCATCTTCTGTGCCAAAACGGTCACGCAGAACACCTGTTCGCTCGCGCTACCCATCAGACCTATGTCTGGTGGGGCGCGCCACATCTCGCCTCGTGACAGGGCTGCACTCCGATAGCTCTAACTTTTACATACGAACTCAGATTGGGACAATTTTGATATCGAAATCGACCGTTTCGACGAGACGAAGACAATTTATGTTGATCATTTTTTCATATGAGGACATCTTAACTGGGTTTCAAGTCATTCTTTAATCTGGTGTCAACATGAGCATCTTTGAAGTTGTCATAACTTTTGCATCTGAACTCCATTTTAGACAATCTTCATATTCATCTTGATCTTCTCGAAGAGAGCCATTTCATAGTGACTTTCAATAGTAAGTTTGAATTACTTTTGACATAGCTTCAAGCCACTCTTTATAAACGTGCCATTTTTGAGCATCAACACACGCCCCCCTGTTTTTCGGCAAAGCTAGCGTGCCGAAAAATAACTTATACCAAGTTTGTTCTAAGGACGATGTAAACACTCCATCGGCCATTTATATGTCCTTAGGACCATAAGTATATATCAACCATGTCTTATGTGAACTTTCTGATGCAAACTTGGGTGAAACCTTCTCAGTTTCTTTAACAATCCGGTGATAAAGTACCATAGATATGTATCTCAAGGTCATCCTTCGAACCATATTGTTCACCCTTTTGCTAGGATTTTGTAGATAATCAACAATACTTTCTCCACTCCTTACTTTTGCCTGCTTAAAATTTTTATTAGTGGCCGAAGCTATGGACTTCGGTTTGGCCTTATCTATCTTACATTCTTAAGAAGTTGATCCCCACTACTAGTCATTCTCTTAACATGCACACTATCCACGTCATCAGTGGTACACGGTCAGCAGTTTTCAGATCCATGCACCCAATTGTGAGATACTCATGCTTCCACCCCAGCCCGCATGCAACAAATAATTAGCAAGAAAATTTTGTCTATCGCTAGACTCTGATCCAGTGGCGTACGTATTTAGAGGGCCGAAAAATCAGAGAATTAATAAAGCATGCAAGCTATTGCCAGGAATAAATCTAGCTTTGATTGGAGCCAACGGAAATAACAACGCATGCGCTTTGATTGGCTATTCATGTGCATGCGGATCGTGCTAGGAAGATGAACCGAGAGAAAGAGGGCATATGCAGTAACTGCCCCGGTTTTAAGGGAGTGCACTGAATTTTTTCCATAACTGAAAGACTCAGATTGGCCATCTTCTGAACTTTCTTCTCATATTAATGATCTGATCAAGGAACTCTTCAATTCGTAGCTCCACCTCCTCCCGATATATTCGCCTCCCTCTGTTTCGCCTCCCTCCTCCACGCATATATTTACGGTGACCTTTTCTCAGAGAATACTACGAGTAGATTTTTAGATCAATAGTTCATCTACTCTTTGTTGATTTTTCTTGATTCCCGATTATAACGTTTCTGGACCTGTCGTTGGCATCGCTGCCATAGAGCCGGCAACGTGGACTGCGTGGAGTGCATCCACTGCGTCCCCTCGAACTACGGCCACAGCCACGCCGTCGCCAAGATTCTTATGTCCGCCCAGAACTACGGCCAGGGTCGCGCTGTCGCCAAATCGTAACAGAAATACAGAATACGATTGAACGGTGTTACTGCCGCGGCACGTCATGGCGGACAACGTGTGCGCCTTACCGGTATGAGCTCTGCTTCTGCCCTGGCCTGTAGGTGCGGCTGCATCATCTTCTTCTTCACTAGGGCCGGGCGGCCGGCGACTCGGTCGGACATCATCTCACCACAGATGGCATCTCTACCCCTTCCACTATGACAGGGCGCTTGCCGAAGAGGTGGACGGATAGGCGTCCACCACGCTGATGGCGGTGAGCTATTCACCTCTGTTGCGCGGGTGCAGATGTTGTACATGATCGGCATCATCCGACCGGAAGGTGATGGAGGCGAGTCGCCGTTGCCAAGAAAAAGACCATGGTACACGCTCCAGTTTCCTCCTACTTAAAATTGTATTGTTCAGTAAGCAATTACTACATTGGCTGCTAACAAGTACAGTAATAGTCAAAACATTCTTCATCTTGGCTGGAAGAGTCCAAACTTTTACTCTGATGCAGCCTAGAACGCTCCCAGTACAATTTCTCACGTCATTCCTGGTCAGAAATCCAAGACAGACATTGGAGTATTCATGCATTGGGAAGGAGATCGTCATGCTTTTTTTGTTGTTGCAGATTCACGATTACAGGCTCAAGCTCAACAACGAGATTGGTGTCTTCGGTTGGCCCTACAATGGGAGTTCACGAACCAAACTTCTTCTGTGACTATCAAACATTCGTGCAAGCTATGGACAGTCAAGATCCTTACACTGCTGCTTGGCTTCCCCTTTTATTTCCTCCCGGCCTTAGCAACTGTTCTCTTTTCTCTGTTGCACTGGTGAGTGAGCAGGTCGCCACGTCTTACAAAACATTTAGTTCTCATATGCGTCATAGGTAGGCGTCCGTCACAAACAATAATTCTCTCCTGATTGGATATAGATTGGGTGGAATGGTTCGTGCGGCTGAGTTCATGTCGATTTATTTTGCGCATTGATTAATTTTTTACATTATTATTATTTGCTATTATTTGAGAAGCAATGCCAATCTGAGGCCTACATTTAGTCTACTAAAATTAAGTCACTCCCTCTCATGTTGTTTCTACATATCATTGTTTTGTCATGTCGACAAGGTCTACGGATGAAAAATGCAAACAAGCTACAAATGAGGTGAACCAATGTAAACTATGATATAGTCAAGGCTAATCTCATTTCCATGATGTTGTTCCCACATACGGTGTTTTTCAGTCATTACTTTTGGATCTCTAATTTAAAGACTATTGTTGATCATGGACGAAAGCTTCAATTTATGTTGATAGCAGATTTCTATAACCATACATGTTACAATTCATAAAATATTAGAGATGTCCCCCTTTCTCATTGGCAAGCTGTTTTATACATAGGAAGTTCGTAGAATATGAAGCCTTCAAAGCAGCGCTTTATATGAAATTTATGCCAAGTGAGCCTCTTTCAGTCTTCATGCTTGCTAAGATCGTTTTGTTTTCAAACTTTTGAGCATAAGTATGCACAAAACAACATGATCATAATTGGTTTCTAAACCAACTGGTATTTGCCAACATCATTGTTTCAACCCTATTATGTTCTGTCATTGTATTATAGTTGCATTCTACACCCACTTTTATCACCAATGCCAACTTACTAATTTTTGTGGCATCAACTTTAGTGAATTACATGTTCAATCCATAACTAATCATCATAGTCATTTCTAGAAATATCATGTTGTTTGATTGGTCTTCCAACACTGAGTGGTAAGGGAAACGGGAAGATGGACATGTATCTATGCCATGGCACGAACAACGGAATGTCACTCAAAATTGTTATGTAGGTGTGTGTTTCCCACTTAACAAGCTATCATAATTTATCTTATAAATTTGTTGTATTCCTTTCCTTCTTTTTCTTCTTTGAGTTCCCGCCGCAACGCGCGGGGCGTCATCTAGTATTGACAAGACTAAGCATCGGCTATTGAGATAAATGCAATACAACATGATTAACATAGTAGCCGGATGTTTACTGTGCCAATTCTTTCGAATTGTCAAGTCTAAATATATGAACAATTTTAAAGCAAACCAAGGTAAATTTTGCATCTAGACATACCCCAAGATAAACTATGAGTGATTCATCAAAACATTGATAAACCCTGAATATTTGTTGCACTACTCATAACGAATCACCGAAAGCCTCAGTATGTATAGCACCTCTAGCAAGTAAAAGACTCAACCCGAATAACAATGCATATTCGGCTTTCATTAACGTGCATAAAAATATTCTAAGAGGCATGGGGCTTAAAAAACAGTACCATAAAGAAATATATAAACAACACCAACACTTTGGCCACTGTTACGAATTGAACCATCAAAACATAATCTCCATAGTACTAGAAAGACAAGGCTAATATCAACATTATACATGTCATTAATCCGATGTTTAGTAATAAAATCACTTATGATTTGGCCTCTTATAGATCTCAGAGATGCATAAGCCAAATCATATCCAAACAAAGTATAAGCCCACTAGCCAATTCTGCAACTATGAATTGGCCTATGCAGCATATATTCAATGACATCGGTCACTATGTCCCAACTCCATTCAATCATAATATAGGCATACATATAAATTTTCATGAGCACGTACCTTGTCTCGCTCTCCAATTGAACTAAGGACGATGTTAGAATACTACACCGGCCATGTATTGACATACTCTTAGGACGATAGATAAATATCGGCCATTACCATGTAAATTTCATTCAAAACACATACAGCCGAAATAAACAAATGAAATGACAAATCAAGTATTTCGGCCCTTTGGATCAGCAACAAACTTGTAGCTAATCAAATGTATAGTGACTTGGTAATGGTAATACCCTTTCATGACGTAAGAAATTATATTGCATCCATGTATTAAAATAGGGAGTACCTAGAACTCATCTAGATGAGACGTAATTTGGTCTCATTCACCTGGAAAACAAGAACGGATACAACCCACGTCAGCACACACGCATCTTATAGCACCACATCCAATGGCTATAAAAGGTGAATGAGACCAAATTAAATCTCATCTAGATGAGTTCTAGCAAAACTGATTAAAATAAGCCCATTGAGGGTTACCAATCATACCTGATGACGAATTCCGTGGCATAGGCGTTAATGGCATAGTTGAAGAATATGGATAATGTGTAGACCAAAGATGTTGAAACTTGGGCTTGGTCCTTCATAGTTTTCACTCCTTTCCTTCTTCACCTTTGCCGCACTTCTTGTAATGGAAGCTTGCACATAATTCTTATTTTGAGCACTTCCTTTGGGAACCCATGCCATGTTCCTTTCTTTAAGTTCTTGTGCACTAAGTTTTTGTAATTTCTTCTTTTGCCAATACGATAAGCTGAGCAGGCATCTCGGCTGTGATTCTGTTTTGACCAATGGCAATTCCTTTTTGGCCTTGTGCACTCTCAACTTCTTTTCTTCAGATTTGGCACTTCGACTCTCAATAATTGGTTGCTTTGTCTCATTGTCTTTAGTAGCCAATGTCAACACATCAATTGGCTCTTTTTCATTTGAGATCAAATCTGAAGTTGCACTCTTATGATCATCTCTTTTAACACGGTAAACTTGCTTGACCACCTCTTTCTTCTTCCTTGAGCTCTGCATCGATTCTTTATGATTGAAACGGTCTTTAACATGTGATTGTTCAAATGTTGATCTTCTTGGAGCTACATAATATTGGTGAGATGGTCTAAAATAAGATGGAGAATGTGCCCTTGTATCATACCTGTCCCATGAGGAATATGGATCTATATGAGCATAGGGAGGCATCCACGGCATTGACATTGGCGGCCCAAAATAAGGATATGAATATGTTGCATTAAAATTCTCACTTTGCCAATACCGATCCTCATATTTGCGCCTTGGGGGTGATCTTGGTTTCTTTGCATGATTTGGACGATAAGCATTCTTCTCTTTAATCTTCTTTTGATATTTATCCAATAGTTCAGCGAAGGTGATTTTGGATCTCTTACACTTGCGCTTATTTCGGCCTTTGTTTTCTTTTGGTTTGCTTTCATCGATCATTGGATTTTCTTGCTGCCCCCTAGTCCTTGGCGTCTCCATTGTAGCTTTGATGGAATTCTCGCCCTTAAGATTATGTTCATTATGCTCTTCAACAACTTCTTTACTTGAAAGCTTGATCCCATCACCTGCAGTTTTTACCTTCTCTTTAAATGGATGTGCTTGAAGCAGCCGATGCAAAAACTTTTTGCCATCGGGACCAATCGGAATAGACTGGTCATCTCTTGGTATTTCAACAAACTTCAATCGTCCTTTTTCAATGGCCGATTTAACTATTCGACGAAACATGTTGCAATCCTCAAAATTATGCTTGGACGAATGATGCAACTTACAACATATTCGTCCTTGGATTGATGGCTTAACATGGTGATCAAGAATTGTAATGTAATTATTTTTCAGCAACAAATCAAATATTTGATCACACATGCTTGAATTGAAGGTATACTTCTTGTTTTCTAGCCGACCGTGTTGTGAGAACGGCTTTGGAGTTAAGCAAACGAATGGTTCAGATTTTGCATCACCCCATTCGGCTATGCATTGTGTTTTGCACTCTATCTCCAATGTCTTTGGATAAGAAACTATACTGGCATCGGTTTGCTCAGAAGATTTTAACCTTGGCTTTAAATTTCTGAAACGAAAATAGTTAGAACATACATGTCTGAATTGAGACCAAGTGTAAGCCAAGTAAGAAATAAGCAGAGCTACCCAATTAGATATGAGCTTTAGATAAAGCAATGGGGAAAGCCTTGGCTGCAATAATTTTTCGCAATCGGTCTTTCTGAATGGTGCAATATGTTGACCGATATGCTTTGTGACAATCTGATTGCTAACAGATAAATTACCCTTCTTCAT
Organism: Triticum urartu; assembly: GCF_003073215.2. Classification (NCBI taxonomy): domain Eukaryota; kingdom Viridiplantae; phylum Streptophyta; class Magnoliopsida; order Poales; family Poaceae; genus Triticum; species Triticum urartu. The sequence goes on along the minus strand of NC_053023.1, from coordinate 731,156,562 downwards.
TGGTCTCTCAATATTTCTTATGAAGATTTTTCTAATATATGCATCAACAACTAAGTCATGACCAAATCTGAAAACAGGTAAATTAATTGCTAGACATACCTCTTCAAATATGTTGGGAGAGCATGATGGTGGTGTGACTTGAAGAATATCTTGCTCCGCCTTTGAATAGCTCCCCAGCGCCTTGTCATCATCTTTCTCTTGATTTCGTGCATCATTAGTTTGAAGAACTTCGTCCACCAAACTTTCTTTGGCCACTTGTTCTTGTTCTTGAAGCTCATCAATTTCTATGGCACGAAACTCATAGGGCAGGAAGTAGGTTCCATTAACTTCAGAAAAATCAAGTATGGCTGTCTTGCTATACTTTCCATGCCCTTTCTCAACAATGTTTGCCTCTTCGGATTTGATGGATTCGGAATATATACTACTTGATTCGGCTTTTTCAACCGAATCACTTTTAGTTTCCGAATCATCATTCTTTTCACCGGTTATATCAATTGGCAAGGATTCTTTTCTTTGAGCTAATTCCCTATCAATTTTCTCTTGGCGAAGTACTTGCACCCTATCACGCAAAGCTTTAACTCCCCTCTCAATTTTAGTCCGCTCTAGATTAGTTTGCCCCCCAATGCTTTTAGGATCTTTCGGCAATGAAGTGTTAGTGTTGCCGAAATTTTGCAATTGTGTAGGAGGTGTATAATATGCTGCGGTACTAGGTGGAGGTGTATGCACTGCTATATAACCATATGCTCTCTCACCAATACTATCAATTGATGAAGTTTCATTTTCCTGCAAAACTCTAGCCTTTATTGCAGCATAATCAGGAAACAACCCCTTTTTATATTGTTCAAGGCAAAGAGCACTAATTCTGTTGTTTTGTGTCAAGCTCTTTTTTAATGCAGCCACAACCGCTTCTGGAAGGGATTGCTCCGCAATACTTCCAGATTCTTTCGGCAATGATTTGCGAGTGTTGCCGAAATTCTTGAATTGCGTAGATTGTGCATTATATGCTACAGTATTTGATGACGGCACATGTGTTCCTGTAAAATTTTCACTTATTCGGCTATGACCATGAAGATGCGGGGCCGAATTATGAACATCTACAGTTGCATACGGTGCTGAAAAATTACTAAAATGAGGTGTAGCATATGATGATTGAGAGTAACTGGCCAAATAGCTAGTAGTAGCATGGCCAATTCTCCCATCCATCGGCAAGGTTGGATTCACATACTGCAAATTAGTTGCCGATGAATAAAAAGGTGAAACACTTTCTTCTATGCTATTGGAAATTTTAACATGAGGTGTTCCAAATTGATTAACCGAACCCATCATGTTGTTTATCGGCATATGGATTTGTGGGGTTGCCGATGCATGAGAGTTAGGATACATATGTTGTATGTTACTAGTATCATAAGAAGTTGAAACATGTAAATTACTTTGAATCGGCCTATGCACGTAATTAGACGCCTTATTGAAAAAACTAGGGCTGGCCGATAGAGTATAATCATTGAACGATCTAGTAACATCATATGCATTATTTGCATCTACAGTAGGGAATTGGGTATTCATATTACCTTTGTAGATTGCAAACCCTAGATGACGATCTCTTCGTAGCAAGAACGGGCCGGAGACCGTTCAAAGCTTCGTCCCCAGCGGAGTCGCCAAAAAGTGTGTTCGCACACGAACACGTCACCGTGTACCCTCGACGCCGAGGGTGATGCACCGCAGCTCACGTTGAAGGAGACCCGGCCGAAATCGCGGTACGCAGGTAATCCGGCGGGCGCTTTTAAAGACCCAAAACCCCGCACGCCCAGGAGGGACCCCGTATGGACGCGCGGCGGCTATGGGCTGCCCTAGGTCGACCTGATCGCCCCTAGGGCCTCGAGGTTCGCCGCCCTGCAAAGAAGAAGAACAGACGAAGAACGAGGAAGAAGAAGAACTAGGGTTAAGGAGAAAAGATAAAAGATAAAAAGTGGTAGATGAATTGATCGATTGTGTGTTGTTCAATCGGCCGTCACCCCTTAGGTATATAAGAGATGGCTGGACTTCCCGTGCAAGGAAAAGGCTTGGATTCATGTCCAAAACCCTAGTCAAATTCGGATTGGTTTTGTCCGAACTTTCCAAAACTGTTCGGTTTAAACTGGCTGCACCTTGCGGGTCCTTTTTGTGGTGGTACATGATCTCGGATGGAAACGAGCCCAAAAGCAATCTTGACCGTTTCGACGAGATGAACAACTTTCATGTTGAATGTTTTTCGATTTGAGGCCATCTTCTGCGCCAAAACGGTCACGCAGAACACCTGCTCGCTCGCGCTACCCATCAGACCTATGTCTGGTGGGGCGTGCCACATCTCGCCTCATGACAGGGCTGCACTACGATAGCTCTAACTTTTGCATACGAACTCGGATTGGGACGATTTTTATATCAAAATCGACCGTTTCGACGAGACGAAGACAATTTGTGTTGATCATTTTTCCATATGAGGACATCTTAATTAGGTTTCAAGCCATTCTTTAATCTGGTGTCAACATGAGCATCTCTGAAGTTGTCATAACTTTTGCATCTGAACCCCATTTTAGACCATCTTCATATTCATCTTGATTTTCTCGAAGAGAGCCATCTCATAGTGATTTTCAATAGTAAGTTTGAATTACTCTTGACATAGCTTCAAGCCACTCTTTATAAACGTGCCACTTTTAAGCATCAACAGTCACCAAATTCTAGTTTTGGAGAAAAATCTGAATGTACATGACGCCATCTATTTCCTTTTTTTCGGGGTAAAAAGAAGTGTATTACTCAGGAGCAAATAAGTTCATCCCTACACAGGCTAGGGATATTAGCCGGTCCAGAACGCAGCCAGAGAACCGTGCGGTTCTCGATCTACTTCCTCCGTACCAAATTACTCGTCGTAGTTTTAGTTCAAATTTGAACTAAAACCACGACGAGTAATTTGGAACAGAGGAAGCACCAAAGTTTGCTAGAACATGACTTACATTATTTTGCTCTCTATAAATATGAGTAACTACACACTCTCTTTGAACTAAAACTACAACGAGTAATTTGGAACAGAGGAAGCACCAAAGTTTGCTAGAACATGACTTACATTATTTTGCTCTCTATAAATATGAGTAACTACACACTCTCTTTGACCCAAAAGAAACTTAATCTCAGAAATTATCATGGTGTATATGGATCTATTATGTTCTGTTGATGTGACCATCTCGACTACCATCTTGCCATCACACTCCAGGATGATTGGAAGTTCCGTCCACTGAAGGGCCAAAGCCAATCCTTCCATGCAGCCAGCAAGCTTAGCATGCAGGACATCAAGACAGGACCAAAGAGAGCGACAAGCCGAGAAGATGATGGTGCCGACCTGGTCACGCAATATCATGCCGGCGCCTGCAGTACCATCGGCCGTAGACAGAGACCCATCAACATTCAGCTTGGTCCATCTTGTAGGACGAGGCTGCCATTTAAAAGGTGGTGGCTTTGGAATTTTCGCATGCAACAATGGCTGAGCCTAAGGATGACAATTTTACCCAAGGATACCCGACCCGAATGGATAGGGTTTGGATATGCTTTTGTGTCCATGGGCGGCGCCAAAACCCGACCCGATTACTCATGGATAGGGCATGGATATAATCTTGTATCCGTGGGTATATCCAAACCCGACCCGATAGTATGACTTAATGGGCAAAAATCTGCTATCCCTACCATACAGTCACATGTCCCACTGCAATTTTACACTTTGTTATCTAAAACATGTAAAAGAAATCACACAATCCCCATCATAATTTTTATTATTTGACATTCAATTCCCACCATAACATACTCTAAGACCCCTTCCCTTATTTTTATCCCCTTGCTAAATGATTTTTCATTCCCATCTGTAGAAAAATACTAAATGATCTTATGTTGTAAGTGGACGTTGATGTATCATAAGTTGATGTTTACCATAAGTGAAGCCTAGCCTGCCACTAGGTGAAGAATGAAAGAGCTTATGTTAATATTGTGTTATGTCTCATTTATATGTCTCAAGAGGACCCAATGGATATCCAATGGGTATGGATATCCATCGGGTTTGGACATGGACACAATTTTTCGCCCGTGGATATTTTCATGGGCGGGCAAAGATTGTCTTCATGGATATGGATATGGATTTGATATTGTTTAACCCGATCCAAACCGACCCATTGCCATCCTTAGCTGAGCCACACCATCCTCATCTGCCACCATCTTCCCTTTCACTAGCTCCACCGTGGAATAGTGTTGCAGGTTCAACAAGGAGGATACATAGCTCTGCAGAAAACGTTTAGACGCTTCCACTGGTGGTGCTGGCTTATGATGGGTAATTTCATTCCGCACATGCCAACACCTCCACAACACCATCAATAGACGCAGCCGATCGCCGTCGTTCAGGTCCGCCATGGAGTGTAAGAGCCACTCCGGCCCGGTATTACACATCGACGTAATCTCAGGGATGCACCACATCTTTGCCATAGCTTGCCAGAGTTCCACTGCGCGCGGATGCCATCTATTTCTGACACCACCCCACGCCCATCCGGATGCAACACCTCGCCTCTTCCGTAACAGTGGTGATATTACCTCTAACATGGATATCATGTACAAGTATAGGTCTTTGCATGTTTAGCAACATAGTATTCAAATTTTAAAGGAAACGGCATTTCTATGGTTTCCATACTGTTTCGAACCAGTCATGTAATATAAATTCTTTACCATTTTAATAATACTAAGGAATCTCATTGATAAGACAACCTTATGGATTTTAGTCTCTGTTCGGTTGGAAATCAGAATCAAATTAATTATTTTTGCGGGTGAAAAATCCGGAATCAAATCTCCTATTTCTCTGTTAGTCCATGTACACCATACAACAAAATCTCTACTCCTAATGTCTCAGTTGGTAGGTCGCGTTCCGGGTTTTATTTTCATCCCACCATTTTCGTCCGGTTTTTTTTTGCTAGTTTTTTTCGTCACATCCCCGCTGCCACGCCTTCGTCCACCGGTTTACGAAAGAAAAAAAAATAGCCCAGCCACCCCGCAGTCCCGCACGACCTTTGCCTCCTCGATCCCACCTCGACATCCATCTCGCCGCCACCTCCTGCTCCGCCCCGCCGTGCGCCGCCCGCCGCCACCGTGCCTGCGCCGCCGTCCCCCGTATCGACTCCGCTGTCCGAATCCCGCCGCCGCCGCGCCTGCGCCGCCGTCCCCAGTATCCACGCCGGCCTCCAAGAAGCACCGGACGTCGTCCCCCTTCTTCCCCTTCTCCACGCCCAGTCCCAGCCCGGCGCACCACCTCTTCTCCTCCTCCTCCGCGGCCTCTCCCAGGGCCTCCTCCAAGTCCCCCGCCCCGGCGGGCCCCAAGTCCCCGGCGCCCGCCACCTCGGCCAGGCGCCTCCTGCGCCTGCCCTTCCCGCCGCCCTCGCCCGCCAAGCACATCCGCCAGGCGCTCGCGAGGAGGCACGTCTCACCGTGCCCGGCGATCCCCGAGGAGGACGGTGACGGCGGAAGGGGCCTCGACAAGGGCTTCGGCTTCAACAAGGGCTTCGCCGCCAAGTACGACCTCGGGGACGAGGTCGGGAGGGGCCACTTCGGCTACACCTGCGCCGCCAGGATCAGGAAGGGGGCGCGCAAGGGGGACGCCGTCGCCGTCAAGCTCATCCCCAAGGCCAAGGTGATGACTTGCCCGCAACCTCTGCAAACCCTTGAGCTTGGATCCCTTCACTGGTTTTTCTGAAAATTCATGCCGCGGGAGTTCATAGGCGATCTTAGATTTGTGAAAAAGATCAACTATATCTGTGGGTCTATGACGCAGGTTTGAAGGCGCCTGACAAGCCCATCGTCGCGCCGCCGACCTGCTGAAATTCGAGGTCGGCACCCATGCGAACTCAGGTAACCTTGGTCGTGCTTGACAGGTATTGTCACATCATCTCAGTTTCTTCATTTTATCAAAAAAAATCTCAGTTTCTTCAGATTGACATGGTCAGCCATGTACTAAAAATGTGATGTTGTTTCTGTAGTTAGCCTTTTAAATAGCAAGTGGGGTATGTGTGTGTTGCATCTGATGTGCGAGAGCTCAACCTGGTGAGCTCCTGGGAGAAGAAAAAAGGAGCCACAACAGCCCTGGCGAGCTCGAGATGACGACGGTTGTCGGTGTCAAAACCGGCGGATCTCGGGTAGGGGGTCCCGAACTGTGCGTCAAGGCCAGATGGTAACAGGAGACAAGGGACACGATGTTTTTTACCCAGGTTCGGGCCCTCTCGATGGAGGTAATACCCTACTCCTGCTTGATTAATATTGATGATATGGGTAGTACAAGAGTAGATCTACCACGAGATCAAGGAGGCTAAACCCTAGAAGCTAGCCTATGGTATGATTGATGTGTATGGAGTTGATTGCCTACGGACTACGACCCTCCGGTTTATATAGACACCGGATAGGGTTAGGGTTACATAAAGTCGGTTACAATGGTAGGAGATCTTGAATATCCGCATCGCCAAGCTTGCCTTCCACGCCAAGGAAAGTCCCATCCGGACACGGGACGAAGTCTTCAATCTTGTATCTTCATAGTCCAGGAGTCCGGCTGAAGGTATAGTCCGGCTACCCGAACACCCCCTAATCCAGGACTCCCTCAGTAGCCCCTGAACCAGGCTTCAATGACGGCGAGTCCGGCGCACAAATTGTCTTCGGCATTGCAAGGCGGGTTCCTCCTCCAAGTTCTTCATAGAAGATTGTAAACACTAATAGTAGTGTTCGGCTCTGCAAAATAAGCTTCCACATATTGCCATAGAGAGAATAATATTAACACAAATCAAATCTGCTGACGTATTCCGTAGTGCATCATCACACTACAGCCAAGTCCTTCACTCGAATCATTTTTACTTTTCCACCTCAGCATGTTTTGCGAGGCGGTTTCCTTGGCACGTCTTGTCAAAGAAGAGATCGTGTACCCCCCTTTTACGGGATTCTCATCAATACGGACGTGGGTAACCCAATCGTGCCCGTTAGCATGTTTTCTCGATTAAAGGCGAGTCCCAAACGGTTACGGGGAGGGCTCCTGGTATTCAACCTCTTATAAAGAGACCAAGGCCTTACTCCTTTTTTCAATCTCAAACGAGTTCGCCCGTCGCCTCGAGTTCCAACACCCTAGGCTCCAGATTCCAGGCGCTTCGGACCTTCGACAATGTCCGATTCCGACCTTCAAGGCCGATGGATGCCCTCCTCCGTCACGGAGGAGGACGTGCTAAAGTTGAGAGAGGCTAAGTTCTTGACCGCCGAAATTCCGCATAGGTTGCCTGCTCAAAGGCAGGCTATTCCCAGTCCCCAGCCCGGTGAGAGCGTAGTGTTCATGTCTCACTTCCTTCGGGGGTTAGGCTTCCCGATGGATCCCTTCGTGAGGGGGCTGTTGTTTTATTATGGGCTGGAATTTCATGACTTAGCTCTGGAGTCCATCCTCCATATCTCCTTGTTTATCGTTGTATGCGAAGCGTTCCTCCGTGTTACCCCTCACTTCGGATAATGGCTTAAGACTTTCAAAGTGGAGCCGAAGATGATCAAGGGACGGCACGCAGAGTGCGGAGGCGCTGTTATAAGCAAAAATGCTGATGCTCCATGGCCCGAGGGCTCTTTTCAAGAGGAGCTCGGCTTGTGGCAACGAGAATGGTTCTATATCACCGCTCCCAGGAGCGCCAAGTGGGTGGCGCCTCCTGCCTTTCGCTCGGGTCCCCCATCACGGCTAGCGTCATGGGTCAACAAAGGATTAGATTGGGGTTTGCCCAAAGACGTGCCCCTATTACAGGGCCGAATTAAGGATCTCTTGGAAGGAGACCTCAGCTTGGTCAAGGTGACGCAGGTCATGCTGATTCGCCGAATATTGCCCGGCAAACGCCGCCCCATTCGCCTGTGGGAGTTTAATCCAGAGGGACCGCGAGCTCTCCAGAACTTTATGGGCGCAACGCCCACGGAGATGTATAGACTGTTCTTCGGATCACAAGAGATGTGTCCGGATTTAACCGAGGACGCAGGCCTAAGCTGCAATCGCCCGGATAATCAAGTAAGCAACCTTGTGCCCGGACCTTCTATCCGTATAATTGTCATAAACTTGCCCCTAAAAGAGCCGTCCTTTTAAACAGGAGTGGATAGCGAAGTCAAAGCTGATTAGGTGTCCGGCTCCCCTTCCTGAAACCAGGCCGGATCCTGTGCTGGTCAGGATGCTGGAGATAATGCCTTTGGAGGGGGAGGACAAGGAAGCTACGGTCTCCTCGAAGGAGGCCGCTCCGAAGGGAGGAACCGACAATTCCTCTCCTAAGGGGAAGAAGAGAGCCACCTCTGACGACCCGGAAACCATGGCCTCAAAACAGGGGAGAAAATCCTCGTCAGAGGGTCCGACATCGGGGAATTCCTCGGCCGAACTACGCCCTCAAAGGGATCAGCCTTCCAGCGAGCCGTAAGTAGAGAGAGGTTTTCCTTTTGAGGGATGAGAGAAATCCTTGATTTATATCTGATAAGATTAACCGAAATTTTACCTTGTAGCTCGGACCTCAGCCCTTCTCAGCAGAGCTCGTCTTCGGGGGATCTTCTTCCGGAGATGATGGAGAGCGGGACGCCTCCCCTGCCATACCGCCTAGCGAGGAGGGCGACCCTGAGGTGTCGTCGCGGAGGGTTTCTCTGAATCCGGCAGGGGCGGAAGATAGCTACGTGGCCCCCCAAGGCTCTTCTCGTCGGGCCTTCGAAAGAGGCCATAGGACAAGTCCGGCACCGTCTGGTGCTCGGCCGGAGGAGCTAAAGATTTTGCTGGGGCGAGCTTCTATCTCAGAGGAGCACCGTGCATTGATGGGCACGGTGATTGAAAGGATTTCATCCGCAGAAAGAGGATTGCATGAGGCCGTCAAAAGTTTACTGACGGGTTTTGAGGTACGTTAGATAATGTACACTTTTGTCAGTTGCACATAAGTAAGATGTGCCCTGTGTAGATAGTAGCCCCTGAGACTGCGTGTTGTCAAGAAATGACGACACGTAGAGGATCATAATCCCAGGTCTAAGATGTCGCCTTTGAATGTAGGTGGCGAGGTGTCCGGAATCAAGCCGAACTGATGATGTGGCCGAACTAAAGCGGCAATTGGACGTGGCAGATGCCGACATCGCGCTTGTCAACAAGCGGCTTGATGAGGCTCAAGGTATGTAATTCTTCGGGCGGCATCAGGTAAGAGGAGCTTCATGCCAGTGTCTTACAATGTGTGTGCTTGACGCAGATGGTACGACCGTCATGGAGAATCTTAGGGCAGAACTTGCCCGAGCTAAGGAGCAAGCCAGAAAAAGCGATGCGGCTGTCGAGAAGGCCCTTGAAGAGCTGAGAGCCGAACAGGCTGCTCACTGCCGAAGCAGAGAAGAGATGGCCGAGATGGCCGAGAAGTTAAAGAGCGCTGCAGACCGTTGCAAACTTCTTGAGAAAGAAGACCGGGCGAGACAGACGGACTTAGAGAAGGCCGTTGCCGATGCCAAGGACGCTCGCTTTGTGATGAGAGCTGCGAAGGAGGAGCTGCGTCCGGCCGAACAGATTGCGGCTGGAAAGCCCTTTATGCTGCGGAGGAAGTTTTGTGATCCGAAGTTTACTCCGTTGGACTGGATGTGGAGTGTGGAGGACACCTATCTGGACTTGGTAGCGAGTGCTGCTGATACGACCGAACACTTTCGAGATCAGAAAGATCGTGAAGTGGAAAAGCTTTTCTGGTCGCAGTTTCACAATCCAGAGCGTCCACTGGTAGTGGATGATCGTTTGGCTCAATGGGCCGAACTGAATAGGTTGTCCGGACTCGCCATGAAGTACGTCATGGGTCATCTGTGGCCGGGGAGATCGGAGCCGAAGAGTTATTTTAGCTTGGTGCAGCAATTCCTTGACGCGGTGCCGCGTATTAATGCAATGAAGAGGTCAGCATGCATAGAGGGCGCAAAGATGGCTCTTGCCCGTGTCAAGACATACTGGGCAGAGATGGAGACCACCGTTGTTGCGTCCCGAGATTCGGACAAAAGCCGAGTACCTTCCGAGCACTATTTTCAGGAAGTCCTTGAAGGCGCTCGTGTAATAGAGACGCAGTGCTCGAAAGATGCTATGTTATGATAGCATATGTAATTATAAAGTAATATTTTGATAAACTATAGTGGCCTTTTTTATACTTGTGCCTCCAAGTATTGGGAACACCTCCTGTGCGGCCGTTTTAAGATATATATATATATATATATATATATATATATATATATATATATATAATCTGAAAGATGGCACTCGTTGGCTTCAGCCCCCACGCACATAGTGCGTGGGTGCTCGCAGAAGACACATTTTCACACTTAACCCAACGTCTTGGTCCTACAAAGGAGGTGATAGCGCAGCGGGCCAGGCAACCGGACTATAATGCTTTAACACTTTCATTTAGCCATAGGAGTTTGACAATGAGACTCTTTAGGTAGCTCCTTGGTGGCAACTGCGCTCGTCCGAATTCGGGGCGCGTATGTGCCTGACCGGGAAGCGGCCCTTCGTTAAAGCGGAGAAATCCGATAGATTCCGATAGGTCATCAAGTGGCTGACCAGTCTCACGCTACATCATGTCAGTCAGTTTTCGGCTTTCTCTACTGAGGTGCTCGCCCGGCCGAACCGGGGCACAATCGCAGTAGTTCTCCTGGTGCTACCTTAGCCGATAGAGCGGAACATAAGGTAGCCGAACTCAGGAGCCGGGCAACCCAACATTTGACCAAAATCATGATTCGGAGCTGATGCATATAATGCCAAAACTCGCGACGCCGAACACTCCCTAAGGTGTTCGGTCTTTATGAGTGCGGGCGAAACGACACTCTTTATTAACAAAAGAAAAGCCCCTAGTGTCCAGGTACGTGCAAAAAATTCTGACGTGGCCACATGCCAAGACGCCAGCCTCCTCCTTGGTTATATCAGAAAGAAAAAACCAGGGGATGTGTAGCAATAAGAGACAGTAAAAAAGGTTTACGCAGGGTCTTAATCTAAAAAGAATCCTTTAGGACGGGTCCCTACTGCACGTCTGCGCCTGTGTCTCCATTGTGCCGTATCCTGGACGGGCGCCGCACGACGTTCATCTGTAAAAGAGAGGAACTGAGTTGAAAATGGGTCGTGCCGAAAAAGTTTAAAATAAGCAAAGTATAAAGTAAGATATATAATATTGAGCTTTATTGTCTCTTATTGTATATGCGTGGAGCCCCTAGTGCGGGGGTATATGGCTTCTAGGCCTGCATCAATGATGATTTTGCACCGAACTCGTCTATCTGCGTTCGTGGTCTTGAATGACCTATTTTGAAGTCTTTTGGCCGGTGAGGCCATTTTGCTGTGGGGCTGTTAAAGCGGCCGCACAGTCCTCCGCTTGGGGAGGCGCACTTTAGTGCTTCCCCTTCAAAGAGATGATGCCTCGTGGACCGGGCATCTTAAGCGTAAGAGATGCATAATGTGGTATTGCGTTAAAGCGAGTGAAAGTTCGCGTCCCAGTAGTGCTTGATAGCGACTTGAGAACGGGACGATATGGAAGGTCAGCTTTTCGCGGCGGAGGTTATCGGCAGAGCCGAATGTGACTGTGAGCTGGAAAAAACCCATACAATGGGTGTCCGGACCAGGTATTACCCCTTGAAAGGAGGTTTTGCTGCGGTGGATTCTTGCTGGGTTTATCCCTCTGTGCTGGATTGTATCCTGATATATCAGGTTTAGTCCACTGCCACCGTCCATAAGGACATTTGAAAGCTGGAGTCCGCCAATTATTGGATCGAGTATCAAGGCAGTCCAGCCTGCATTCTTGATATTCCTAGAATAATCTAGCTGATCGAAGATGATCGTTTTTGACAACCAATGGCAGGACCCTTTGGGGATGGGCCATGTGGTGCGTACCTTTACGGGCGCCGCACGTTTTGTTATGTGAAGTGAGTTCACTGTTTTTACTTCTTGTGGGAAGTTCTTTTGTTTCCTGGTGCTCTGCTTTTGGGGTTCGTCCTCGTCTTCGCTTGGTGTGTCGAGCCCCTTGTGTTCGGCATTGAGTCTGTCGGATTGTTTGAAAACCCAACAGTCTCTGTGGGTATGGTTAGCAGGTTTCCCGGGAGTACTGTGTATCTGACATATCCTGTCCAGGATTTTATTTAGGTTGGATGGATCGTCCCTGTTATCCTGAGGGGCGATTTTTCCTGATTTCGTTGTGAGCCTTTGAATCCGGCATTGACTGTCGTGCTCTTCGGATTTTTGTCCTTGGTCCAGCGACGGTCCTTGTTGCGTCGCGGTTTTTCGTTTCCATCCCTAGTTTCGGATGTACTTGGGTCGCTGGGGCTGCACCTTGCCAACCAGCTATCCTCTCCTGCACAAAAGCGGGTCATGAGGCTTGTTAGTGCGGCCATTGTTCTTGGCTTTTCTTGGCCGAGGTGTCTGGCGAGCCATTCGTCTCGGACGTTATGCCTGAAAGCTGCTAAGGCTTCGGCGTCCGGACAGTCGACTATCTGATTCTTTTTAGTGAGGAATCTATTCCAGAACTGCCGAGCTGATTCTCCGGGTTGTTGAGTTATGTGACTAAGATCGTCTGCATCCGGAGGGCGGACATAGGTCCCTTGAAAGTTTGCTCGGAAAGCATCCTCGAACTCTTCCCAGCTTCCATTGTGTTTTCGGGAAGGCTTTTAAGCCAATGCTGGGCTGGCCCTTTAAGCTTAAGGGGTAAATATTTTATGGCGTGGAGATCATCTCCTCTAGCCATGTGTATGTGGAGGATATAATCCTCGATCCAGACTCCAGGGTCTGTTGTTCCATCATATGCCTCTATGTTTACGGGTTTGAATCCCTCTGGAAATTCATAGTCCAGCACCTCATCGGTGAAACGTAGGGGGTGTGCGGCACCCCTGTATTTGGGTGTGCCGGATTCTGATGATGGCTTTATTGCATTGCTTACGAGAGCTTGCTTTCTTGGCCCATAAATGGACCTAACTGGGCCATGATGCGAATCCTTAAGTGGGTCGCATGCCGATTTAGGTGCGGCGCCGCTTGCCGCTTTATGGGGTCGTCTATTCGACCGTGTGGCTTTTTCATTTTTTGAATGCGAGGGCTCTAGGGCCTCTTCGTCGAATTCAGGCAGTAGCTTTCTTTTCGGATAGCTTTTAGTGCGGCGACTGTCGCCGTACTTATCTGTGGTATTGATTACTTTGCTCCATCTAATCCGGAGTGCGTCTTCCGCTGTTTTTAGGTTCCGCTTCTGCTTCTTTAGGCTGCGTGCAGTTGCAATGAGCCTCTCGTGGAGATTCTTCTGCTCCATAGGTTTATTCGGCGTGAGGTCGTCCGGAATGCCGTTTTCGCCGGAGGAGGGATGTTCGGTTTCTCTATCCGTGTTGCCCTGTTCGGACGGTTGCTCTAAGGCCTGCTCGTCGTCTACCAGCTCGTCCTGCTCTATGGCTGGGTTTTTGTTGAGGCGGGGCTTGGGTCGGCGTTTACACCAATGCTTTGATTGCTTTTCGGGGGGTCGATCTCCCGTCCCATCCCCCTTTTCCTCGTTGTCGCTTCCTTTAGGGGTATCCACCATGTACACATTGTGAGATGAGGTGGCTGTCCAATGCCCTATGGGCGTTGGTTCGTCGGTATCTCCTGCATCGTCATCCATGCTGTCGATGTCTCCGGAGTCGAAGTTGAGCACGTCGTTTAAATTGTCGACAGTGGCTACCAAGTGGGCGGTGGGTGGGCTTTGAATTTCTTCATCATCCGTATCCCATCCTCGCTGACCGTAGTTCGGCCAGGGCTCTCCTGATAAGGAGAGAGTCTTGAGAGAGTTCAGGATATCGCGACTTGAGAAAGATGTCTGCGACGGTGAACTCCATTATCGACGCCCAATCGGATTCGATTGGCAGGGGCACGGGGGGTTCGGAGTCCGGGAAGGAGTCCGGATCCTCGGAGTCACGGGTAGTGCAGAGTGCAGGGCTAGCGTTCGGCTCGATCGCCTCTGAGATCGCAGCCCCTGAGGTAGCGTCCAACCGCTGATCCTCGATCGGCGCAGTAGGCTCCGAGTCAATGGTCGAAACCGATGCGTATGCGGCCTCCCAGGCGCTGTTCGGCGGCAGAGCTATATCATGCCCATCGAGACAGTGCGGCGCGCTTGGCTGTGGCTCGAATCCGTCGGAGATCAAGTCCCCGTGGATGTCAGCCATGTAGTTTAGGCTTCCAAACCTGACCTGATGGCCAGGGGCGTAGCTTTCGATCTGCTCCAGGTGGCCAAGCGAATTGGCCCGCAGAGCGAGGCCGCCGAAGACGAAGATCTGTCCGGGAAGCAAAGTCTCACCCTGGACTGCATCGTTGTTGATGATCAAAGGAGCCATCGGGCCTAAAGGCGACGACATAGAGGAACTCTCAATGATAGCACCAATGTCGGTGTCAAAATCGGCGGATCTCGGGTAGGGGGTCCCGAACTGTGCGTCAAGGCCGGATGGTAACAGGAGACAAGGGACACGATGTTTTTTACCCAGGTTCGGTCCCTCTCGATGGAGGTAATACCCTCTCCTGCTTGATTAATATTGATGATATGGGTAGTACAAGAGTAGATCTACCACGAGATCAAGGAGGCTAAACCCTAGAAGCTAGCCTATGGTATGATTGATGTGTATGGAGTTGATTGCCTACGGACTACGACCCTCCGGTTTATATAGACACCGGATAGGGTTAGGGTTACATAAAGTCGGTTACAATGGTAGGAGATCTTGAATATCCGCATCGCCAAGCTTGCCTTCCACGCCAAGGAAAGTCCCATCCGGACACGGGACGAAGTCTTCAATCTTGTATCTTCATAGTCCAGGAGTCCGACTACCCGAACACCCCCTAATTCAGGACTCCCTCAACGGTGTCACAGGTGGTGTGGGAGAGGAGATGGTCTCCATCCAAGGTCCGAGGACCAGCCATGACGTCGAGCTGCTGCAGCTTGGAGTCAGGAGGGTATTCGCACCCCGGCGTGTCCCAGTACGTGCTTTGGAAGAGACACGCATCAATCTCAACAGACCCTGATGCGTCCACATTATTTGTTTCTGAAACAAATAGCAGCTCTCCGATGTAGTAAGGAGAAACCAAGAATGACAGAGCACCCTCGTGTCAAACTCAACACACCCTGGCATTTCTCCATTGTTTGATTCAGAAACAGGCAGAAACATCTGCTATATATCTCTGAATTTATTTAAGGTTGTTTCTCTTATTTCTATTCTGATGTGCATGCATCTTCCCTTGCTATCTTCCATACACATATGTGCTACAACCATGCCATTTTGTCCTGTAAATGCGCTACAGATATGTGCAACAAAGTAGTCTTCATGTGCGAAGAAGCAAAGGGCTTTTATGCGGCTATGCCATCATGCTACATGTTAGTTGGAAGTCCAATCTCGGCTTGATTACCGCTCTTTAAGCAAAATTATTAGTAACAGATATTATCCTAGATTATTCTTGCTTGAACAATTTTAGAAGCACAACTATCAGTATGTGCACTTAATAAAATGCAAGTCCGAATGCAGATGCTGAAAAAATATTTTGGAAATTATACATTATTCAGTCTCCCAGTTTGTGATTTGCCTTTTGTTTATGTTGTCCAGAAATGTACAAAGGACTGACATGTGTCATCTATAGCATGTCCCCTTTGTCTGAATGTTCAAGTAGAAGAGTTTCATCTCATTTGGCAAGGAGCACTGCAATAATACATGCAACTCTTCACAGCTACTAACATGAAGTTGCACTCAGGCTCTCGCATGGACTAAAGAGTTATTGTCGGTATGTATCACTGTTTAATTTTTACAGTCTATAGGTTTATTTATATGGCAAGTATTGATCTCAAGGACAACATTGCTGTAACTACTGTCACCTATTCAAAAATTTCTTTAGAGGAACTACACCATGTATTTTGCTGACCTGAACATTGAAATAATGAGTACAAAAGGTTCAGGGCATATGCGAATAATTGAAGTTTTATATTTGCGGACAAGGGAGAAATGCCTAAATTAGAAGGCAGAGTAGAATTTTATACTCTGTTGTTGCAGTGTGGCTTTTGGGAATCCTTAGCACGATTATCCCAGAGGTGAAGCTTAGACACCACCATGGATTTGTCTGGCTATGAATCATGGTCATGAAATACGTTCATGTTGTTCCCTTTCCAGATGCTTTAGAACAGACAAGCGATGATGCTGGAATAAGAGGTTCTCGATTCCCTTTTATGTCATAGTTCATACTACAACACACATATACTGCAGCCTCTTAAATTATAAAATTATTGTCTCTTAGATTATAAAATTTCATGATATCAAATTGTATGTACTGCAAATTTTCTCCTTTTTACTGCCTACTTGATTGTATATATAGAATAACTAGATAATGATGCTCCATGCATTACTAGAGCTGTTGATAGCTTGTCCACCTAGATTATTTTACACTCTCTTCTTAGGAGAATTTAGCTTAGATATTTAGGTGCAACACATGTATTGCGAAGCGAGATATTTAGTTTGTTTTTCTTGGGTAAACCAAACTCTTGACATTCCAAAACCTCTACTACTAAAGGTATAATTTGATTACTTAACTTCATGCTTTGACCATAAATCTTTGGGAAAAAAATTAATTGATGGTTAAAAGTCATGTGCTGCTGCATTGGACTATGAGCTTGAAAAAAGAGTACCTACCTAATACCTACAGAGGTGGCTAATCCTTCCAGTGACCTATATATATGTAAGTATGTAAGTTAGGCTCAATTCCAAGTTAGCCTATACTATTTGTGTCAATTTAGTTTATCCTGTTACCACTTGCAAATATATTTTAATATAATATAACTCCTATTGTTGTCTTCAATAGAGAGGGAATAAATCTCTAATGAATATTTTGGTACATTCATGCTACCTATCTTTTGCATTTAAAATCGAACATGCAATAGGCAGCCATAGCAAATCTATATACTGCATAAACCTTTACTTGAAAGGATTAAATCACATAAATTGTCCCGTCCATTATAATTGATGATGTCTATACAATCAACCCAGCAAAAAAATATTAGGCCAAATGATCACACACAGAACCAACAAAAACCTTAGTTCCATATGAAGCTGCCTACCAGAATCCATAACATACATTGACTAATAAAGCTCCAGCATGCTTCAGTTTAATAGTAGAGCGCGTTCAGGAATTAAAATCATGCAAATTGGTTATTTATTATAGTTGGAAAAGAACTATTGTTAAAGCAGAGTCCGCGGTTAAGAAGTTCATAAGTCTTAGCCGCTTTTTTTTGGCGTATTGAATGTGCAGGAATTGATACAATAAAGTTTCAATAAGATGTCATCATTATATCCATTGTCAATTTAGCTGAACATTTTTTTAGCAAAAATTCTACGAAACTTGTAAGGTATCGTGTTGAAAATCTGCGAGGAATAGTTAATGACCCTTTGACCCAATACACTTTGATCATTGATCAATTTCTATGTGTCAGTTGTCCCATGACATGGATCACTTGTTCCTCGAACTTCCCTGGCTGAAGGAGAAACTGGAGAAGTACATTGACGAGGCCTCGGCGACTGGATCATGGAGCCCAAACGCGCTTCGCACCACCACGGATGCTTGATTGAAAGAAGGGTTGGAGCCTCGCTGCATCACCAGGGATTTGAAATGGGACGTCCCTGTCCCACACGAGAAGTACAAGGATAAGGTTTGCCATCTGAGCACATAGAGATTCATTGTGAAAATTTATCTCTCTCCATTTTGTATTAATGTTTGTCCATGTGATGAACCGTTCCCAATTAGCTTGGCCATATGCATTAGTCATGATTTGCTACTGATTCTTTTTGGTTCATTATGTATCTTTGACTATCCAACTCCATGGACATGTTTTTATTTTCCTGTTCTGTCTTGAGAGCACACATGTGGAGTTGTGCAGGGCATGTTGAGCTGTACAGGGAGTATATATCTATTGAGTTCTGTGGTTATTTTCAATTTCGATGGTGGAAACGATTTAAGGATAAGTTGGCGGAATGCCTCGAAGATGTTTTATAAGCTTTAAAAATAGTGGATGGTCCGAGGATCCTGTGGCATGCTCTGATTTGTTTCAGAGTTCAGATGTTTCGATGATGTGCATCGTGTGCTTCCGAGGCAGCAGAAGGTTGTACACATATCAACGTCTATGGGTGAAGATATCCTACCATATCTAGAACCTGTTTGATATGCAGATTAGTCAAGCTTTTGCAGAGCAGTCCTCATAAGCTGCAAGATACATGCATGGTTCGTATGGTTCATTACTCATAACTAATCTATATGTCAAAACTTGGACAACTATTTAGACCTTGAATTATCTTATAAATTGACAATGATGATGTTTTCATGCAATCTGCAATTCTGGTTTTGTAGCAGCTGCTATAGAACAGGATTTTATCCCATATCTAGAGAAGGTTCTTGAAATGAGGAAAGGCTTTATTGTGCTTGGCAAGGATGATGATTTTTGTGCATGAGCTAGGACTAGCAACAGCAGTTGGCAGAACCAGGATGGAAGTCATATTGCCTCCTTTTATTGAAGCTGCTATTTCAGTGAGTCCTAATTCCACTACTTCAGAGTTCAGACAACCAAAAGGCTTTAGCGCAATTATTTATGCTCTTCATATTTGCAGGGTTTTGGATTGGATTATAGCGAGCTAATGTAGTACGTTCATATATTGGTCACTTGTGGATTGCAGATTTAAGAATATGAATTCTATTGAGATTGAGGCAGCCTAATAAGTGGAAGAAAATATTAGAAATTGCATGGCAGCCAGAGTGAGGTATGTTTTTCATGTCCAACTTTCAATTTAGTATGTTCTCATTTTGACTGTAGTTGGTAATTGTACGGCCATATAGTCATATCTCTACTATTAAAGGGGATTAGGTATGCCATTTCGTTCGTTCATATCGTTACCTCATCATTCATTTTGTTCGTTACCCTCCTCCCTAACTGCTTGATTTACCTCAAAGACTCCTCCTCCTAACAATTCTTTCCCAGTTTTCAACCCTTTTTTGCTAGCTGACAGAAAGAGTCACTCCACAGTCCACATGAATCCTCTCTCCCTTGATCTCTCTCTGAGTCTCAGCCCTGTCTCTTCTAGGGTTCTCACACCGCTGACTCTGTCCGCCTCATGCGGACCTACCGAATGGCAAGGTGAAGCGAGAGCTCGGCTCTCAAGAGGCAGCCGGAGGAGATGGTGGTGCCATGGTCGCGGCGAGGGTGGCGTACAGTCCCATAGTTGAGCTTGCCATGAGATTCGACAAGTGCGTGCTTCACTGCCCCCTCTGCACCCCCCTTCCTAACTTCCTTATTCCACACTCGGTTGGTGCCGTGAAGATCGACTTGTACGGCGGGTGCCACGACGTGATTAGCCTGTCCTACCAGACCCTCCTATGCGTGCTCGCTCACCATGCGGCTGGTCAAGTAGTGCCGTGCGCTGAGCGCTCCCTGTCCCAGGGGCCCTGACTCCCGACGCATCCAACCGCACAAGGCGCTTGTGCCCGCTGCCCCTTTCCTCCATGTCCGTGAGGAGAATCCCTACAGTATGCATGTATTTTGTTAATCCCCTCCTATATTATTTAAATCTCAGCAAGACAACCACATATGAGGCAGGAACTGTAGCGTCCATTGTCTTCTATATCTGCTTGCATTAACTTTCCATTACTATTAGCCTGTGGGATATATGATGCGAGGGAACGAACATGCCATAAGGCACAGGTGAGTCCCCTGGGTGCTCTTTGCATTAATATTCTTCTTATTTGGCTGATTTTGATCTTCTTAATCCTTTTCTCATTAATACCGTTTGTAGTTTGTGAGATCTTTCTCTGACCACATGCAAGCCTATGCTCCACCATCCCATTCTTTGTTATTTTATTTCCAACTTTAAGACAATTTTATCTTTCAAACCAAAAGTACAATTTATGATCCATTTGCATATTGTGATTATGACGAGGAGAACTTCAAAACAATACCACTTTTGAATGTGTTTCAGCATGTTCTAAAAAAATCAAATTCTAAAGCAGAATGAAACACTATTAAAAGTTCAAAGTTTTGTTTGAATATCTCATTATTGAATTGTTGCATCAAATTATTAAATTTATATGAAACAAGTTTGAAGCATATATGATTTTATATGATATATGTTTTATTAATCTATGTACACAAAGCCAATGTTTTTAACAAAAAGAAAGGTTATGCTTATACTTCATTATGCATCCTGTACATATATAATGGTATAGATAATTCCATTGCGTGTGAATGAACGGCGCATTGAGAATGGCGCCAGAACAAAACCATGGAAGCAAACTCCTTTTGCTTATATCACAAATTTTGTGCCATGGTGCAAAAAGAAAGCAAGTGCATGTGTATGTTCAGATATGATGAAACCAAATAAGGTTGCAACTAACATGTTATATTGACTTTCAGTTATGAACCTTATGACTCTGATGCTCTCAAGTTTGGCAACTGTTTGTACTAAGGGCCTGTTCGGCAATGCTCCGGCTCTCCACTTCCATTAACTCCGCAGTGAAGTTCAAGCGAACGAGCAAATTCCGTGGAGCTCAAATCAAGAAGCTTGCTATTCTGTTAGTGCAAATTTGAAGGAGTTGGGGAAGCTGCCTTTTCCTGGCTCTGTGAAAACGAAGAAGCTGGAGTTGAGCGTTATTATGATTTGCTGCCATCGCCAAGTGAGCTATGCGTACCCATTCGCTTTGTCTCTCCCCCCAATAGCTCATATCTCCTCTCCGTAGCCTCTACATCACGGTCGTTGTACATTTTTTAATTAGAAGAAAGGTGCCATTGTATGCCTACTGAGCTGGGCTTTGCTCCCTTCCCTCCCAAACGGGCTTCAGCCCATCTAAATGGGTTGTCAACCCATGCCAGCGATGAGAAGCATGAGGTGCGCAGCCGAACGTTTTCCCATCACTGTGAGAAACTAGAAAACCGAAGTGAGGAGTAGAAGTTGAGGAGTTTGGGAAGCTAGGCTGTTGCCGAACAGGCCCTAAAGATAGGTTAAGTGTCTGAAGCTATACTGGAAGATGTAATTATTTCTCTCAGTTCGTAGTGCTTGACTAGATGGCGTCTTCGTACGTATAGCTTGAATAGATATAACCATGGACGTTTAATTATAATATGCAACGCTAGATATATTTCTTTGTCTTGTCCTCGCTTAATTTGTTGGTCTAGTGTAGATTAGTAGTATTCTACCACATGAAAATATATGCACGTCTATTATTATGTTCTTGTGACAATCACAGAACCTTTACTGGAATGCATCATTTATGTGAACATTATAATGCTTATTTGTAATGATGATCTAATTCCGCATCATGATCACAAAAGGTAGCAGCTGGCATCATAGCCATTTATGTTGCTTCTATTAGGTGTGGCTGACAAGGGGTGGGGGGGTGGGTGGGCACGCGAAAGTCCCTTAAAATCAAGACAAATCCTACGTTCGAACCATCTCGATGTTCTTCGCCAGCATCGTCACATCGAGCCTATGTATATACTATTGGATCTTGAAGACTGAAGTCATTTTTTGTTCCCATGATTATTTAGCAAATGCAGAAAATATTGTCGATTATATTATATGTATATTGTTGGGTAGTAGTTTTTCCCACTAGAACTGAATATTAGGAAGGATATATCTTGTGGACGGTCAGATTTAGAATCATGTCGTAATTTCTTAAGGGTCTAATGATTGTTGTTGTTTTTTCCTTTCAAAAATTAAAACTCCTTGGTGATTATCGTAACTATCATAATTGTACTAGCAAGATTATCAGAATAACTAAGCAACTATTTTAGACTCACTTTCTATGCCAAGCTGGAAAATTGATATGCCTTATGATTATATATGCAACCAGTATTTTTTTGAAATGCCAGTGGCAACACATTCGTTACATGTTTTAAGACCTTCTGCGTGAAATTTTCATACTAACTACATATATTGTTTGTGTAGGGTGGGTATGAGTTGAGGAAGCGGTTTTTATTATACTTGCTAAAACATCGTGGGAATGAAGCTAAAAGCAACTTTCTTGATATTTATGAAAGAATTTCTTAAGCGCATCATCTAGATATTGATAGTTTTGTAATAGATGTTTAGTTGGAACATCGCTCAGTTTGTTACATGGACATGTCGTTAATCTTTTTTTTATCAATTTACATTGCAAAAATGGACTTTAATTATTCAATAATTGTGTTTGTGTTATATTGTTTGTACATGTGAAGTTTATCATGCAACTCTTGCATACTATTTCAAAAGCCCGTGGCAACGCACGGGCACTCTACTAGTTTACAATAAAGAATCTGCAGTAACGGCAAAAGTTCGACTAGTAACAATACAACCAAGTCAGGAAACTGCACCCGGGGCCGCCAGGGATGCAAGAACCTCACCGGCTGTGGCAGACTCTTCCCCACGGTTCAGGAACTGCTCCAGTTGGAATTCCCTTACTCGATCACAATTTCTAATCACGCAGTAGAACAATATTTATCTAGGCGGTAATATTTAACTAAACACGAAGCTGGAGTAGCTCAGTTGGTTAGAGCGTGTGGCTGTTAACCATAAGGTCGGAGGTTCGAGCCCTCCTTCTAGCGATTTTTTTTCCATTTTTTGATTTTTTTCTCTAAAGTACTTTTTTCTTTGTCAAACTATTTTCCCCATTTTTTGATTTTTTCCTCTTAAAGTATATTTTCTTTGTCAAGCTGTCATCTGATTTGACTTCTCAAATGCCCACTCTGTAACCAAATCATATGAAGTTTTCCTGGTATATTTTGCTTCCAGTTACTTTTTGTGTTTAAAAAAAGGCGCAAGGAATGCCCCGTTTTAAGTTAACAAAGCCCATATATGTCACAGGAATTTCCAGAGGCAGGCGGGGCGGAGTTGAATTCACGGGCTTGCAGCGAAAACAAATATTAACAAGGGTATTACCAATAAGTGGGCGAAGGTCGGTGAAGTTCAAGTCAAGGGAGTTGGCCTCCTTCTAGCGATTTTTTTTCCATTTTTTGATTTTTTTCTCTAAAGTACTTTTTTCTTTGTCAAACTATTTTTCCCCTTTTTTGATTTTTTCCTCTTAAAGTATATTTTCTTTGTCAAGCTGTCATCTGATTTGACTTCTCAAATGCCCACTCTGTAACCAAATCATATGAAGTTTTCCTGGTATATTTTGCTTCCAGTTACTTTTTGTGTTTAAAAAAAGGCGCAAGGAATGCCCCGTTTTAAGTTAACAAAGCCCATATATGTCACAGGAATTTCCAGAGGCAGGCGGGGCGGAGTTGAATTCACGGGCTTGCAGCGAAAACAAATATTAACAAGGGTATTACCAATAAGTGGGCGAAGGTCGGTGAAGTTCAAGTCAAGGGAGTTGGCCTCCTTCTAGCGATTTTTTTTCCATTTTTTGATTTTTTTCTCTAAAGTACTTTTTTCTTTGTCAAACTATTTTTCCCCTTTTTTGATTTTTTCCTCTTAAAGTATATTTTCTTTGTCAAGCTGTCATCTGATTTGACTTCTCAAATGCCCACTCTGTAACCAAATCATATGAAGTTTTCCTGGTATATTTTGCTTCCAGTTACTTTTTGTGTTTAAAAAAAAGGCGCAAGGAATGCCCTGTTTTAAGTTAACAAAGCCCATATATGTCACAGGAATTTCCAGAGAGGCAGGCGGGGCGGAGTTGAATTCACGAGCTTGCAGCGAAAACAAATATTAACAAGGGTATTACCAATAAGTGGGCGATGGTTGGTGAAGTTCAAGTCAAGGGAGTTGGCCTCCTTCCAGCGATTTTATGATTTTTTTCTCTTAAGTACTTTTTTCTTTGTCAAACTATTTCCCCCATTTTTTGATTTTTTTCCTCTTAAGTATTTTTTCTTTGTCAAACTGTCATCTGATTTGAGTACTCAAATGCCCATTTTGTAACCAAATCATATGAAGTTTTCCTGGTATATTTTTCTTCCAGTTACTTTTTGTGTTTAAAAAAAAGCGCAAGGAATGCCCCGTTTTAAGTTAACAAAGCCCATATATGTCACATGAATTTCCAGAGAGGCAGGCGGGGCGGAGTTGAATTCACGGGCTTGCAGCGAAAACAAATATTAACAAGGGTATTACCAATAAGTGGGCGAAGGTCGGTGAAGTTCAAGTCAAGGGAGTTGGCCTCCTTCCAGCGATTTTATGATTTTTTTTCTCTTAAGTACTTTTTTCTTTGTCAAACTATTTCCCCCATTTTTTGATTTTTTTCCTCTTAAGTATTTTTTCTTTGTCAAACTGTCATCTGATTTGAGTACTCAAATGCCCATTTTGTAACCAAATCATATGAAGTTTTCCTGGTATATTTTGCTTCCATTTAATTTTCGTGTTTAAAAAAAAGGCGCAAGGAACGCCCCGCTTTAAGTTAGCAAAGCCCATATATGTCACAGGGATTTCCAGAGCGGCGGGCGGGGCGGAGTCGAATTCACGGGCTCGCAACGAAAACAAATATTAACAAGGGTATTACCGATAAGTGGGCGAAGGTTGGTGAAGTTCAAGTCAAGGGAGTTGGCCAACATAATGATCACTCCACCGCATGCGATGTCTCCTTGTGCACAATTTCCTTATTATGCAAGGTGAAGCAAAAGTATCGTGCCCAAGTTGGGAGAGTAGTTAATGCCGGGAATCACAACTTTCCCAAAAATGAGCATATTCTCTTCATTAACCTTTCAGGCTTCTCCTCATGCCTGCAACGAGTTAGTGATAACATAGTAAAAATATCAAATAGCAGGACACTCAATGCAACTTGCTCTATGCTTATAGCCTTGGTAGCTCATCTGATCAAACAAGTTAGTTGGATATGGTTCGAGGGTGTGGTAGGTCTAACGGAGTTTTTCGTTGTTTCTTGGAAGCCAAAGTAGTTGTACCACTCCGTGAGAGTGATGTTGAAATTCCGGTCCATGAGACGATATTTGGTAGGGGTGTTACATCTTTCGGGCAACTGCAGAGGGCGCAAAAACCGATCCCAAGGCATCACCATATCTGGAGGTTAAGCGATGTTGGTAGGTGGTTAAGAGAGGCATGCCAGAAAAATATGTGAATTTCAGTGGAACCCTCGTAGATCAGAGGCCTTCACGAACCGCATCCTAGGACTTTGGCATAATTTTGGGAATAGAGATTTGACAAAAAATTGCCCAAATGCCTTAAACTCCCATTTGACAGACTCTTATTTGCAGAAATATGAGTGTGGCCCAACTGAGTTTGGAGTGTTTCCCAAGCAGCATGCTTAGCTGAGTTATGGATGAACGACGGTCCAGGCCTAAACCCAAAGCATTGAAACTGAATGTTGACACAACCTTCTACTCTCATGAATGGCCAGGCACAACTGCGACAATATTTAGAGATCATAATGATATAGTTTTGGCAGCTAAGTGCTCTTATCTAACCCATGCAACTGATGCTACTACTGCGGAAGCACTTGCCATGAAAGATGTGAAAATTCTTTCTAATTCTTTGGGGTTTAATAATGTTCAAGCGGAGTCGGATTCTCTTGAAGTCATTAATTTCTGTAATGTCCATCCACAATGGTGGGACTCAGCGGTCTTGATACATCCAATTTGATTGGGAACGTCAAATATATGCACTCTAATAGGGTAGCTAATGGTGTAGCTCATGAGCGAGCTAAGTTCAAGTTTTTGAAAAAGTTTTCTGGGTTTCGGGACGATGATCCTCAAAAGTTCCTATTGAAAGGAATGTTGAATGATTTAATTGCTATTTAAGTTTGGTAAAGCTAGCTATGATGGTCTTGCCTTGAAAAAAGCACGCTCTGCTCAGTTAAGTTGCACAGAAAAGCCGGGTTGATTTGGTCGTCGGCGCACACATTGCCAACAAGGATCTCCAGATTAGACGCGATGAAACAAAGTTTGGGTATGTCGCAAGCAGAGGTTTGAAATTAGCCTCCACGTGTATAGTAATAGGGCATGCTACGCGTCCGCCAAGATCAGCCGGGTCGTGAGCCATCAGATCTGCCGCATGGATCGGCCGAGCGTGCCTCCACCATTGCTACAAAGGTATTGTTGCATTTTTTTTTGCAACAACTGTTTTGTTGCATTTTTTTTCAACTAAGGTCTTGTTGCAGAAAATTTTCGTAACAGAGGTTTTATTGTAAAATATAAACCCATCATAGACCATTGCAACACCGCATATGTCTCAGAAGTACAGCCCCTGTTGCATAAAGTATGGTATATATGCCCTCACTTGACGCGTGTCATCCAGGGAAGGTGATGGACGCGGCCGCTGCGATCCACCGGTTGATGTTAAGCGTTTCCTATAGTATTATTATTAAATATATTATTAGCTGCTGAGAAAACGTGTGGTATCATTTTAATTTTTTTACTTATTGTTTCGATATAATGTTTTCCTGTCATAATCATACTAAAACAAAATGGAATACTATGATCATGCACGCATGCACATGGTAGACACATGGATGATATTATTTGAAAATATTTTCCTACTATATAATTAACTCAGTTAAAGAATAAGTATTTGTTAAATATGTGATTTTTTTTGCCTTTCTACAAGATACATATTGTCATTTCCATGAATTCAGAGACACGCGAGAACACAATGTACATCCCCCAAAAATTCGAACTTCTGTGATAAAAGTATATTTTTGCGAGCGCATTGCATGTATGGTGACGTTTTAATAAAACAAGATGTTTTTTTGAAAGGTACTCTTTTGTGTTCCCATTTTGGAACAAAGGAAACAAACTTAGGGATTCTGATGGATATAATTTCTATAGAAAAAAAATCCCCTCTGATATGTTTGAATGAAATGGCTATCCTTGCTTCAAATAATTTTCATACATATGGAGTAAATCAAACATGAAGTCCCATTTGACATTCTGTCCTCACCTACAATCTATGTGTTTTTCTTATGTGTGAAAGAACATTTTTTTAGTTTTCATATGGGTTTGCTTCGTACAAATATTTATAGATATTTAAGATACATGAAATTGAAATATATGTTCATGTTATATTTGTACTGTTTTGAGTTTGTGCATTTCGAATATGGCCTACTTTTATTTTTCAACGATATATTCTTCTTTGAGTTGAACAACTTGAATGACGATGATACATATCCTAATCATTCTCAACCTTACAAGAAGCCAATAATAGATGCTATAGTACAGTGTATCTTCTTGGTCTTTGTCCCAAAAAGTTCCTATTTCTTTAGGAACCTTTTCCTTAGACTAGTCAGAACTTCTTGCAATAACGAAAAATCTTTAGTCAGAATTTCGTCCAACCCTACCTCCTCTGATATCTAGCCTCCACCAGCCTTCCATGACATTATGCCTAGAAAACGACCGAAATGATTGCATATTAGTAACATAATTAGTCAATATGGATCACATGTGGGAGTTAACACTACTGCAGGAATGCCTAAGCAGTGGCGGGTGGGAAAAGGCCAGCAGTGGCGGGCAAGGCGCCCAGGGCCGCTCTCCACTGACCTCCCGCCACTGCTAGAACACCATCAGTGGCGGGCGCCTGCCCGCCAGTGGTAACCCGTGAGCAGTGGTGGGCACTAGGTCATGCCCGCCACTGCTGTTTGTGTTTCCCGCCATACGATTTTCGCGCAGCTGTGGCGGTCTTATTCAACCTCTCGCCACAGCTATTGTTGCATGCCGACATTCTTGAATTACAACATATTGCACTTGGATCCTATCATCAGATTGCATTTGATACATAAATTCTGGTTTGAACCTTGATCCACATGCACGCACATATTACAATAATTTCAAATTAATGAAAAGTAGTACCTATAAAATATAACAAGTGTATTACAATAATTAATGTTTTGATGAGTTTTTTTAAGTAAAATGAGTGTTGGCCGATGTTCAACACGCAGAGCGTTAGTAGAAGCTGCACATACTACATGAAATAGTACTTGATGGAACGAACGAGGACCAACAGACCGCTTGCTCCGGAATTGGAGATTTGGCCTCTCGAAGAGCCCATTGCACAACCTCAGGCCCTCAGCGGGCATGGGTATGGTGGTTGGACTCATACCCGGCCAGATCCTCAGCCTCTCATCCGGGGTCGCCTCCGCAAGAATGCACACTGTGAGGTCAGTGAACCGCCTCACCGCAACCTTCCCAATCGCTAGGAGAGAACAATGGGTCATTGGAACACTTTCGACCCAAGCTAACATCGCCTCCTTGAGGTGCACTGCCCGATACTTTTCCCGTGTCCATAGATAGTGCTTCTCCATGTCCACCGCAGAGACCCTTCCCACAAATCTTCTGGCGGTCCCATCTGTTATTTTTAGTAGACAATAACATTCAAAATATATACATATAGAAAAGATCACAAGGTTAATATATAAACATATGAAACTCATACATATAAAGTAGAGATCACAAGGTAAGAAACATGGTGTCATGACATAGTTTAATGTTTTTGACGGGTTACTAGACTAGAAAGGACCACCCATATTGCCATCTTGATGTTTCATTCTCATGTCTCATTCTGGTTGACTCTCTGCCCCGCAGTAGAACATCCCCTCATCCCTCACTACATGGCGATTGATGCTATTCGTGTGCACGCTCTAAAGGCGCTCATGTTCTGTCCAAAAGTGAGCTAGCTTAACTTCCTTCTCATTCTCTTCGGACCATTTCTGCAACATTGAATCACTTCTTAACAGTGGTCCTGCGTGCACATAGTCATCCATCAAGACCATGACATAGTAGCCAGACATGTGCCTGGATTCGCCTTTTGGTTGTTGCCAGCAACAAAAGCTAGTGTTAAATTTGTACTGGAAATGCGGCAATGTTCTTATGATCGGACTTATGACACATAAGAAGAGCAGCATTGAGAACTTTCTTCAGACCGGTCCACGGCTACTTAAGGTCTCTCCTGGAATCAAAGAAATAAGCTCGGCCATCTCGGGGCATGAGTGCGATGACGATGCAGTGTTCATTGATGTGCAAGACAATTGAACAATGTATCATTAATGAGATTGACATCAAAGTACCCAGGTGTATATGTGAAAGCAAAAAGAAATGAACTTATTCGAAGTAAGGCACGAATAAAGTTGTGCTTGTGCCGAGGAATCTTAAGATTGGTATTGTGGAGGTAATTCATCATGAGACATTGACCTTTATCAGAATCCACGTCGGTCCAATGCATGAGATACGGATCAAGGAAGCTAACTTCATCATTCTGAAGTAATGGATTTGTAACATGCCAGGGCGACCAAAGCCTCAATAAAGACAGCTTGATTACGTCCACATAGAAAATATTGTCGCTGAACACACTC
The DNA here is from genome assembly GCF_003073215.2 of Triticum urartu. NCBI lineage: Eukaryota > Viridiplantae > Streptophyta > Magnoliopsida > Poales > Poaceae > Triticum > Triticum urartu. Next base: position 731,127,260 of record NC_053023.1, on the reverse strand, counting down.
TCAAATCCAAGATATATTTTATCAGCAGGGTACTTCGACAAATCCAAGGCCCTCTATAACATTGGCATGTCTCACCCTTTGCTGACCTAGCTACTACGTCTTTGTGTAGAAGCTGAATTTCAACGCTTAGTGCACTCAACTTGTGTTTTGGTAACATCGGTTCACCAGGCTTAAACATTTGCGTGAACCACCGACTGGTAGAAACATTCACCACATCTTCTCCTGGTGCCTTACTGGCGGTCGGTTCATTGGTTGATTTCTTCTTTCGCTCTCTGCCCTTTTTACGACGCTGAGCTAAGGGGTCCATAGAAGATGGTTCTCCGGAATGAATTTGTTGGGTTTGCTAAAATTTAGTATGCAACTATGAGTCATGATGCATAAAAAAACTAAAGAAAAATTTGACATGACCTTTGATAAAAATATGACATAACGAGTGCCAGAAGTTCAACGAAACGGAAATGAATTGATGTTTCGCCAAAACATTGGCACTCATGTTAATATATGCAAATAACACTAAGAAACATTGGCATATATTTCTAAACTGCTAGCTAATATATATTTACCCTAAACACATATCTGACCATCATACAAAATAACACTAAGAAACATTGGCATGTAGTTCTAAACTACTAATATTTACACTACACAAAAATCTGACAATGCATACCGGAGAGGTGGGACGCTTAGGGTTAGAATGCAGCCCGAGGTCTTCGATGTTGGCGGGAGAGGGGGACATGGCCACACGGCTAGCCATCGGGATGGAGCTCGGCGGTGGCGGTGGCGGTGGCGGCGACGATGAGATGCCTCCTCCGGTGTTGGAGGAGGAGGCCATGCGCGCCCGCAGCAGCTCAATGAGGGGCGCGGCGGCGGTAGTGAGATGCAACGAGGGGCACGGTGGCGAGGGGTGACAACAACGAGGGGCACATCGGCGAGGGGCGACGAGGGGCGCGCGGTGACTCGGGCAAGGTTTGAGAGGGAAGAAACGACGCAGGGAGAAATGACTTGGGGATATTGGGGGGAACGGGTTTTGTGTCAAAATTGAACCGCCAGCGTAGTGGAACTATGAGTGGCGGGCGTAGAATAAGGCCTGCCACACGTATGGCGACAAGCAGTGGTGGTCAGTAAGAGACCGCCACTGCTAAGATAACCTCCCGGAACTTCCACCCACAAGTTGCAGCGACTTAGCTGTGGTGGGGAGGTAGAAATGCCCGCCACAATTGACAGAGGAAGCAGTGGCGGCTGGCTGCCGCTTTAGTGTTTAATAACCAGAGGAGATTCGAAATGGTTCACCTATGGCGATCGATAATACCCGCCCGCCACTGCTCACCATTTAGCTGTGGCGGGCATGTTTTGCTACCTGCCACTGTTTGCTCTCAAAAATAGCTGTGGCGGGTGCCCCACCCTGCCCCCACTGATTTGGGTTCACCTGTAAACCCTTATCCAGTAGTGTAATCTTGCTCGTTTAGTGTATTACATAGCCGGTGAGGTTTATATCAAGCTAGACATCCTAATTGCCTCAATTCTTCTTGCCTGTGAAGATCTCTAGCACCATGACACCGAAGCTGTAGATAGCAGAACAATACAAGGTTTGAGCCCTCCTAGTGATTCACTTTAGTAACATATCTATGTTGTAGGATTTGCTATCCTCTTGTTGTATTATGACAACTACTTGCTGCTTCGAGACCACCAACTGCTTCACTGTCAAAATCAATGCTCTCTATGCGAAGAATTGTCCTCTATCGCCCCAATGATCCCCCATGACCTGAGTCATCTTTGAGGCACTGACCTTCAAAATAAAGTTGGCTCCATGAATATCATTGCCATTCTCTAGAATATATGGAAGAGAAGAATTGCAGAAGTATTCAGGGACGACACTCAACTGATCCACCTAATCGCTTGTTCTGCTGCTGATGGCATCATGCTTTGGTCAAACAGATGCACTAATGGTCAGGCATCGAATCTGGAGTACCATGTTGTTTCACTTCTCTATGAGATTGTAATCTAAATTTTCTGTATTTCACTTTCTTACCGTACCCCCAATCCGTTTCGTTGTAAATGTACTCTGGTTTATTAATGCAACGGTTCAGGCCGGCATAAGCCCACCATATCACCATAAAGAAAATATATGACAACTACTACTTTTGAGTCTCTTTCTTTTTCTCATCAAGTTTTACAAAAACGACATTAATATGTAGCACGATGTATGTATATCTCTATAGAAACAACCTAACAACAACTATGTGATTGGAAATTCACAATTAGATTTGTATGCTTCACACACAAAGCATGCCCTCTTCCGCTCCATCTCAACTAGTCTACCCAAACTACCGAGTATCCGTCACAGTTACGGTCAACTCACTTTGAGTTTGGGACAATTCTCCGTCTGACGTGCTCCTTCCGGTGTTTCCTCCAGGCTCATTTGGCTCTGGCAGCATGGCATTCTCGGTGGCCAACATCATGACAACTGAAGACATGAGTGGCCTATTCCTAGGATGCATGTCAACACACAAGAGGGCAACTTGTATGCATCTCCGCACCTGGCTGTGATCACAGCTACTGTCCATCATCACCTCATCAAGTAGTTCAGTGCTTCTGCCTTCCTTCCACAACGTCCACGCCTGGGAAACGATCAACATGATTGCATATTAGTAACACAGTTAATCGAATATGAATCACATGTGAGAATTAATCATGCTCATGCAGTGCATTACATAACCGAGGAGGTTTAGATCAAGCTCGACATCGTAAAAGCCTCGATTCTTCTTGCCAGTGACGATCTCTAGCACCATGACACCAAAGCTGTAGATATCAGATTTCATGGAGAACACACCATCCATGGCATACTCTGGTGACATGTAGCCGCTGGTGCACCGCCACCTCACAAGTCAGCATATATCCTTGGTAACACATCCAGCTTAAAAAATTGTGCTATAAACGATGAGTTGGGATATAGGTTCTCACGTACTATGTCCCGATGACTTTCAAGGTGTATGCGGTTGTCTGGTCACCACCGAACATCCTGGCGATGCCGAAGTCCGAGATTTTGGGGATCATGTTTTTGTCCAACAGCACGTTGCTTGCCTTCATATCCCTGTGGATGATCCGGAGCCTTGAATCCTCGTGGAGATAGAGCAGGCCCCGTGCGATTCCTGCGATGATCTCGAAGCGCGTTTTCCATCTTAGTAACTTGCGCTTTTCTTCATCTGCATGACCAAAATTCGTACATTGTCATTGATTCAACTAAGGGTTCATGGTTCAAATTAAGTTCTTTCTTTAAGATAAGCTTCTTTTCAACAGAAGAACGTATTTATTAACTCAAAATGTAGCATCAGAGTGGAATGAGCAGACCACCGTATGTAAGATGAACTGACCACCAAATATGAAGGTGTCGAGGCTGTTGTTGTGCATGAACTCGTAGACGAGCATCCTCTCGTCTCCGTCGATGCAGCAGCCGAGCAGCCTCACCAGGTTCCTGTGCTGGAGCTTGGCTATGAGCTTCACCTCGTTCTTGAATTCCTCCACCCCCTGTGCTGATTTCCTTGACAGCCTCTTCACAGCCACTTCCTGCCCATCCTCAAGCCTTCCCTGCTCATTTTTATGCGTGTAAGCACATCGTCTTGATACAAGTTGTGATCGATCTAAAACGTTACTTGATCTTAATTACGAGTACCAGATAGACAGGGCCAAATCCACCTTGTCCAATCTTACTGTCGGCGGCGAAGTTGTCCGTGGCGGCCAGAATCACTGCTAGATCGAACAGCCGGAGGTCAAGATCATCTTCTTCGCCGCTCATCTTGTTCTCGTCGGAGAACCGCTGATCGTCCCGTGGGCGTTTAAGTTTTATGGCCTGCAATGGAAGCTCGTTGTCCCGACTGCCGGCCGGCGCCGCCCTGTTTCTCCAGAAACAGAGACAGCCAAAGGCAAAGGCACCCAGAAGAAGCACGCCGGAGATACTCGCCATGACGGCGATCACAACCACGACATGACTCCGGCGGTTAGCTGAAGAAATCGACATGGTTCTCGAATTTGAAATGGGAAATTTTGCAAAAATTCAGTCGAGGAAGAGTTGCAGTGCTACTAACCTGCAGCGGTCAAGGCATCAACCTCGGACTGCGCGAGTCGGATGTACACGTCCTGCACGACCTCCGAGTACTGCCGCATGTCGATCAGATCCACGGCCCAAATGACGCACCCGCGGTTGATGCCCCCGCTGATGTCCGCCGCCGCGTACGCCCTGCAGCTGCAGTTGCCGAGGCAAAGCTGCCTGCACCGGTCCAGCGTCAGGCCGGCGTGCACCGTCGCGCTGGTCGCCTCCGGCAGCTTCATACGGCTCACTGTCCAGAACCCGTCTCCAGCCCCGCAGCTCAGGTTGGTCGTCCTGACACAGCCGTCGGAGCCGTCCCCGACGCTCCACCGCTGCGGCGACCGCGGCCGGAACCCCGGCAGGCAGCTGCACAGCGGGGACTGGCCGACGTCGCAGTACCCGAACGCCCCGCACCTGGCGTAGCTGTCGCACGGGTCGAGCGGGAAGTGCCAGAAGCTGCTCCAGCCGCCGCCGAGGTGCCACGAGAAGCGCTGCACCTGCCCCGTCGTGCCGTTCAGCACGAAGCGCGACAGCACCGACGGGTCGCTGACGTAGTAGGTGTAGTAGGTCTCGTCGCGGTTGGATATGACCTGGAAGATGAAGTCCCTGGACTTGAGGTTGGGCACGCCGGTGAGCTCCGCGCCGTTCCACGGCCCGCTGGCGTACGTCTTGGACATGCCCCGGAAGAGGAAGAACTCTGGCAGCCCACCGCTGACGAGCTTGAACGTGTAGGCCCCCGGCGAGGGGTCGGCCGCGCTGCGCCACGACGTGATGTTCCTGGAGATGCCGCTCGTGCCGTACACCCCGAGCTTCACGCCGGGGAGCAGCGTGTCCGTCGGGTAGTCGAAGCTCTCCCACGCCACGCTGGTCCGAGCCGTCGATCCACTTTGACTCTCCCCGCCGTGGCTCACGACCAGGTCGCCGCTGTCGAGCAGCTGCGCGGTGGCGCGGGTGGCTACGCCGCCCGAGCCGGCCGCGTCGTCGGAGGACCACAGGGTGGCGTTACGGCCGTCGAGGATCACAAGCCGGCCGTCGGCGGAGAGAGTGAGGACGCCGGGAGGTCTGACGACCGGGTTCAGGCGATTGGCGACCCACACGACCGTCTGCTCCGGGATGGTGGCGTACCAGATGCCGAGGTAGGCCCTGCCGTCGGAGCTGCCGGGCGGGACGAAGAAGCCGAGCCTGAACACCCCGCCGGCCGACTCGAGCGTCTGGTTGCCGGCGATGGACGCGGTCTGGTCGAGCTTGTCTGTGGCGATCGAGGGGGACGGGGACAGGAAGGCGGCGGCGACCAGGAGAGGAAGGAGGGAGAGCGGCGGCGCCCTCATCCCCACTTCCCGGCCTCTGGATGGAATGTGGCTGCTCTCTCGGCCTCACGACATGGCTGGATGTGTGACTGTGTGAGTGTGACTGGATGCCGACCTGTATGGGCGCGTGGTGGTTATCGCGGGAGAAATGGCTGCTACGCGCCCGTGATCTATGTCGACCGACCGGCGACCGCACATGTTCGATGTTAGGTATATGGCGGCATCGGCGACGGCGTAGCAGACTGTGCGCCGAGTGGCCATCGCGGTGCAGGAGCAGCAGAGAGCGAGACGACGTGGGCTTGACTAGTAGTAGGAATTTGGTTGGACTGCAGTAGATTAGTACGAGACGGGCTTGACTAGTAGGAGTAGTAGAAATTTGGTTAGATTGGAGTAGATTAGTACGAGATGGGCTTGACTAGTAGTAGAAATTTGGTTGGATTCGAGTAGATTAGTACTCCTATCACGAAAACACTGACATGGTTCCACGCGTACCCTCGTGAACCATGAATTTAAGATTAAGAAGATATCTGAAATTTTGAAATATCAAACTTGGTTGACAATTCTATTTATATGAAGTTTGGTAAAGAAATGACACTCTGGTATCCTTAGTGAAGAAATACAATTGGGACCTTAATATTCATCAAGCAATATTTTTTGATATGGCGTCGATTTTGTCATTTTTGCCAAGAATATCATGGATGTCATTTCTTCGTAAAAGTTCATACACAGTATATGAGTTGATTATGTATGCTAAGAAATCCAATTTTATTTTTGTTTTTTCTAGTACTTCTTTTTGAATTTATACTATTCATAAGGGGTACATGTGAAACCTTGTTCACCAAATTCCTATCCTAATAGCACTACATTATTCTCTATGCTCCCTTTCATCCCCGTTGTCTCTTGTCTTTTCCTGTGGTAGGCTCGGAACCACCAAACCTGACATGGTAGCTTTTCTAAATAACGTTAAACTAGCACCGTGGCCCCACAAATGTGTGTACAAAATGGTAGTACTAATTATTTAGAAGCGTTGTTTTTATACTCATAATGAGACAATCAAACACCTCTTTTTTAATGCAAGTTTGCGCGTTTTACGTGGTCAGTCATCCAAATAGCGTCAAATTTGTATCCGCCCACAAGTGTTGCCAATATTTTTGGTCATTGATTGGACGGTATTTCAAATAGATTCAAGATGCTAATAAGGGTGGGAGCGTACGCCTTACTATGGTCGCTTTGGCTATGTAGAAACGATTTGGTTTTTAATGACAAAAATGCTTCTCCTCTGCAGGTTATTTTCCGTTGTACGCACTCGCTTCGTATGTGGTCTATGCTACAACGTGCGGAGTACCAACCGCTATTCAAGGCGGTGTGTACGCGATTGGAGCAGGTGGCTATGGAGTTTTTTACCCAACATGGGTGACAGCATAATCTCCACATCGGTCCACCAACCGTTTCGACATAGGCATAGTGTCGGTCTATAGGACTCTACTGTTGCCGAATTGTCTTTTTTTTTTCTTGTTAGATTTTTTATGTTTGGCTGTGTGCATCCTAATTATGCAGAGGCTGAGTGATACTCTAAATGCTTTGTATCGCTTGATGCTACATTTTAAGATAATAAAAGCATCCTTTATTGAAAAAATATGCTTAGATGGTTAGGAGGATAGTGGTATTTCAAGTTCAACTATCAAATATGGGAGGAGAATATGTTGATGGCAGAGGGTACACGATTGAGCTGGACACGATTGAGGCCATTATGGACGCGCGGGCTTCAGATCGTCGCTCGACGTCGGCATCACTCCTTTTATCCGTTGCAAGATGCTCTTTTCCTTTTCTTCAGGGCTTGTTGTGTTGTACTTCTGACTTGACTAGATTAACCTTGGATTGTTGGACATATGACATGTGCCAGCCAACTACGTAGCCGATCAATTCACGTCTGAAAGTATTTGAAAATAAAATAAAATCTGGAGTCTCTCTCTCTTTCTCTCTGAATGAATGTCCTTGCCGAACAACCTGAAAAATTCAGGATATTTCTGTTATTCAGTAATAGTCAGTGGGCGTTACAAAGAGAGCAGAAAACATCTCCATGTTGTAGTGCAGTTTTGACACAAAGGGGTACGTGTAAGTATTACTCCCTCCGTTCGGAATTACTTGTTTCGAAAATGGATGTATCTAGAACTAAAATATGTCTAGATACATCCATTTCTGCGACAAGTAATTCCGAACGGAGGGAGTACAATTCTAGGCACGCACTGGGCACGGGACTTTGCACGCGGATCGAGCAGAGAAGAGCGGAGCATCAACGAGATGGTGAAAACGTGACGGACGCCGCCGTGCTTACCTGGACTGGGGTCTGGGGGTACACCCGGCGCCGTGCGGGTGGGCAACCTGCCCCGTCCCCCAGGGTGCTCACGCGTTGGGCGGGCGTTGCCTTCTTCACCCATCCCGTGCCGCCAGCATCACGCACCAGACCGCGCGGCCTGCACCTATATGTACTTCCCAGCTCGCCGGCAGATACAAGCGCCGCACGCCGATCGAAAATTCAGACATACAGTCGCAACAAGGCAGAGCGGGCGCGCGACGTACCGCCCACCGGCGCGAAAGGCGGCCCGGGAGGTGGTGGAGGCGCTGACATGGGCCGGATCCCGTGCTGCGAGAAGGAGAAGGTGAAGCGCGGGCAGTGGACGGACGAGGAGGAGGACAAGCTGCTCTCCTACATCATGCAGTACGGCGCGCGCAACTGGCGCCTCATCCCCAAGAACGCCGGTGAGTCCGTCCGCGGACTGCTCTGGTTAATTGAAGTGGAATGTGGTTGCCGCTGAACGAGGTCGTTGCACTGCTTGCCGCGCGTGACAGGGCTGCAGCGGTGCTGGAGGAGCTGCCGGCTGCGGTGGGCCAACTACCTGCGGCTCAAGCTCAAGCACGGCGAGATCACTGACGCCGAGGAGCAGTCCATCATCAAGCTGCACTCCGTACTGAGCGACAGGTACCCCCACTATATGATCCACGCCGTGTCGTTCCTCGTCCGAGCTAGCTAGCTAGCTAACTGCATCTCTCTGCGTTTTGCTGATGAGCGCGTTGGCGTTGGCATGCAGGTGGTCGGTGATCGCGGCCCAGCTGCCGGGGCGGACGGTCTACGACGTCAAGAACCACTGGAACACCAAGCTCAAGAAGAAGCTGTCCGGGATGGGGACACCCCGTGGGGCAGCGGCGTTGCAGGAGCAGCAGCACAACAGCAGTAGAGCGCGGCATCTATTTTTGTTTTTAACGAAAGCGCGGCCTCTAATCTCCGACGTAACCGACGAGGTGCACGAGGTAGCACATCCAGTGCAACAGCCTGAACTAATGGGCAGACGCCGCTCCGCGCGCATCGCCGGCCAGCCGCCTCTCTGAAGTCTTTCTTCAGTTTCGACAGTTTCGTCAGTGTTGGCATCTGTTTCAGACTAAATTTCGTAGTATTTGCTAGCTATGTCAGTCAGTGTCACCGCGTGATATCTATTTCAATGCCATCTACTATCTGAGTGTGTGAACAATATAGTGTCTGGATGCTATCTACGGGCTAAATGATAGGGACATACACTTTGGTTCCTGGTTGTATAGTAGTATATTTTTCTTGTGTGGAATTTTCAGGAGTAATTTTGGTTAGTGGTGGAAAGATAGTGCTGTGGTACCAGAGATGAGTTCAAGATGGACGTGTTAAAGTTTGGAAATACAGTAAAGTGGTCAAAGTCAAGGCGAAAGCGAAAGCCAACGCTGGTGGCGCAGGCTAGTGATGGGTATAATCGTTCTGAGAGAAGGCGAAGGCGTGTTAGTGGCTACACCGTAGCCAGTCTTGATAGAAATGGATTCAGCAAACGCAAGCAACAACTCATTATGTACCTACACCCGTAGCTACTGTAGAAACAAATTTCAGATTCTTATTTTTAGTAAGCCGCATCGGAAATTGATCAAGTTGCACATAATTGCAACTCTCTGGGTAATTTAACACAGTTTTTGTTTCCATGGGCAGTCCTACAATTTTAAAATATACTTTTACTAGTTCCCAAGTCATGATACGTTTGGCCTGTTGCGTTCCTTTGAGATGTTATATTTGAAAGTATATCGGTGCAAGTGAGAGAAACTAAGGAAATGGATGAACAAATTGTAAGTGCTACTTGGTGCACGTTTCTCTTATATCTAATGTTGCAAGCTCGTGAGCTAATTCATCCTAGAGAACTACAAACTGTGTATGCGTGTGTCTGGTTGTGTGCATCTTAATCATGCAGAAGCAGGTGTGTGCTCATTGGTTTTGTATCGATCAACGCGACAAGTTAAATGAATAAAGCTCCATTATACTATAGAATAAAATGTCTTGCCTCATTTGCTGTGAGTACATAACGCACTCCACTTTGTTACTAGTTAACAGTGAAACAAACGTCGATACAAAATTCATATAAGGCTACCCGTAATGGGAGCATCATAGCTAGTACTCCCTATGTAAGGAAATATAAGAGCATTTAGATCACTATTAAACATTCTTATATTTCTTTACAGAGGGGGTATCATGCATGCTAACGAGATAATTTTGATAAGGTGTCATAGAATTAAATGAAGAAAGAAAGAGGATGAGTATCATAATAAATATTTTACTACTATAGGTTTTTCATGGCAACAAATAAGATTATGTAAGAATTGATCTATAATACTATGCATTACGAAGGTAGTATCATATGAATGACAATAACTTAATTATGATAGTACCCACTACAGGCAGTAATTTGAAAAGCAAACTTTCTTAGCAATTATATTTATCTTCATAATTTATTTCATCTTTTATTAATTATTATACGCAACACTACAGCCAATCAATCAACATTCCATGATACTAACTTAATTATGATACTACCCACTATGGGCCGTAATTCGAAAAGCAAACTTTTTTCGCAATTATATTTATCTTCATCATTTATTTCATCTTTTATCAATTACCAATCAATCAACATTTGTTCTCAACACTAGTAGTATTTTCTAATATAAAAGAGAAACAGTAATATCTCTTTCCACGTTGCCTAGCTACAACTAGTATATCTCTAATTACGATAGAGAAGTGCAATTTTTTTGTGTGCTCGCACAGTTAGTATTACCTGGAAACTTCTTAATCGTTTGCAATAACTGTACCTTGGACTGACTTCCAAGTCCTCCTTGAGCGAGTCTACGACGGCAAGCCCTTACTCCTTTTCCAAACTCTCAAAGTTTTCCAAGTCCTCCCTCGGCGAGTCTACAACGGCAATCACTTACCCTTTTTCTCAAACTCCCAAAGTTTGCCAAAGTCTTCTTTGACCGCTGAGCACACAGGAGCTATTTGCCCCCGGCTACAAGCCTCCACAACATTAGCCAACTAATCTACAACCTTTCTTCATCCCACTACTTCAAGCTTCAACTAGCTATCCGTGGCTGCCAAAACAAACTTACACTTTAGTTACTTCCCTATAAAGAAGAGAGCCCTGATCCTCCCTAGGCGAAATCACAATCTCTTCACACCCATGCCCCCCCTCCTCCTGGCCATCACGGTCTTCCTCCTCCCTTTAGTCCTTGCCATGTCCATGCAGCCTCTCACGGACGACGTGGCCAGGCCCAGCCACCTCATGGCGATCAGGAACACCGGCCCCTTTAGCGCCGAGCACGTCAGGCTGCTGAATGAGATAAAACAAGATGTTATGAAGTTCGTCCTCATCAACATCGCCCTCCTGCTCGTCACGCTGACGCTCGGTTTCGCCAAGCAGGCCCTCACATTCTTCTTGCGTTCCATGGGCTACTTCGGTGATCGCTACTCACTCGCCGATGTCGTCCGCAAGGTGATCAAGGGAAGCAGTCCGAAGGGCCCTTCGATCGCCATCGCCGGTGCCGACGCACTTGGGTTCACATGCATGGCGCTTCTGGGTTCCATGCTTTTTTACATGACGTGCCGCCGCTCAGGGGTGTTCTCTGTCGAGGGTCTCATCTTCCTCCTCACACTCGTCGTCTACCTTTATCTGAATAGTTAGCACTATTGGGTTTATTATCTATAAATAAGATATGACTGTGATCATAGCAACATCAAGTATGGAGTATTGGACGTAAACTCTTGACATTGCTAAACAGTAGCAAACATATGTATCTCACAAGTATGTAGTAGCTTGATTCATGTTGATGTACTCACTGTTAGAGAAAGATACCACAATTACAATTGGGAAGTACATGTGAGCGGTTCCTTGGTGTCATTCATGTTGTCAATACAACTTCAGTACCACTTAAGAGTATCTCTAACAGATTCATTATAATTTAGAGGAGCAAACACCCTTCTATCCTTTAGAGGAGTATATTTGCTCCTCTAAAAAAGTGTGGTTTCTAACCGAACCCGAACCGCTAAACTGAACCCCCGATAGTTTATATTTGGCTCATGCATTTCGTCGAACACTTGCAGCACACACAACAAACTATCAGCGAACCGGGCGAGCGCCAAGACCCAACTCAACCCTCAGGCCGGCCCAGAAGACAGCCTCGCCCACCGGCTCGACTTGCCGGCCCAGAATGGGCCCGTTAAAGAGTTGTACTTATATCTGCAACGATAAGATTCGAGTGGCGGCTGGCAAATGGCTAGGTAGTGTGTGCGTGATATCTTGTAAGCGGGGTCTCCTTCCTCCGCCTCTCCGAATATTCTCCTGTAGTTCGAATTCGCCATGAATTAAAGATGAAACCTTGAGATGCCTTAACAATCTGGTATCAGAGCCGCCTCTCCCCCACCCCACCCTGCTGCTCTGGAGCTTCCCGGCCATCACCACCGCACGCGACTCGCTATCGGCGGCGAGCAGAAGCCATGGAGAAAATTTCCCCCGAGACGAAGGCCATCTACAAGCTCCTCCGCGCCGACTTCGACGCCGCCCTGTCCAAGTCCACGGCGGAGCGCAGCGAGGAGATGACGGCGGCCTTCGCCAAGCTGGACTCCAAGCTGGACCAACTCTCCGGCCGCATCGACGACGTCAAGCTCGCCATAGGCGTCGATCTGGACGAGCTTCGCGGCGAGATTGGGACAGATAGAGGCGCCGCGTCGTTTCCTCCCGCACCGCACTCTCCGCGCGCCACGGCGGTGCCGACGCGCACTCGGCCCCCGAGCAGCGGCTCCAGTGGTTCTGATGGGTGTCGCTCTGAAGCTGAACAGAGGAATTCAGGTCCAAAATATGTGCCCCCACCTGTTCAAGGTATGTCTACAGATCCGTCTCATTCGCGTCAGATTATTGGAATTGGTGAAGGATTCAGACCGTACCAGCTAGATGGCATGAGTTTTGGTCCATGAATTGAATTGCCTCGATTCGATGGGTCTAATCCAAAGCTGTGGCAGTCTCGATGCGAAGATTACTTCAGGTTTTGGAATACACCATCGAACCAGTGGATTCCTTTTGCGTCGGCTTTGTTTGAGGGTACTGCGGCGCGTTGGCTTGAATCAATGCAACGCCGCGCCCCTAATGTTTCCTTGACTGAATTCTGTGAATTATTGCAATCCTGTTTTGGTCGCAACAAACATCAGAATATTCTGCGGCAGTTGTTCCATGTGCGTCAGACCAGCATCGTGGAAGAATATGTTGAGCGTTTTTCACAATTGTACGGTCAACTGACTGCGTACGAAACAGATCCTAACCCGGTGCATTATGTGACAAGGTTCATGGAAGGATTAACACCATCAGTCAGACTTATTGTGGGGATACAGCAGCCAGCTGATTTGGACTCGGCTTATGCTTTAGCACTGCTATCTGAGGAGTTGAGTGAAGGTTCGGTTGGAGCAGTTTCAAGTAAACACAGCATATCTTCTTCTAGTAGAACTTCTGTCAGTAAACCAGTGGAGGACAAACGTTCTACTGACACTCCGCGTTCAACTGCTACTGAAGACCGCTGGTCTGCCCTCCGTGCTTATAGGAAATCCAAGGGATTGTGCTTCATATGTGGTGAGCGCTGGGCTCGAGACCATCGTTGCAAACAAGAGGTACAACTGCACGTGGTACAAGAAATGCTGGACTATGTTCAGAGCATGCCGTCAGAACAAAGTGATTCAGAGGATTCTGTTTCAACTGAAGCCAATGCGATCAGTATATCAGCTGCAGCAATGGGAGATGTTACAGCCCCAGCTACAACTACCATGAAATTAAAAATTCAACTGCAAGGGCGATCCCTGGTTTTCTTAGTAGACTCAGGCAGTACCCATACCTTCCTGGATACTGCTACTGCAGTCACTCTTAAGGGGATCACTGAGATGCCTGTGACCATGGTCAAAGTAGCCAATGGCAGTGTGATTCCCTGCAACAAGCAACTGCTGAAGGGACTTTGGTCTTGTGCTGGACATGAATTTACCAGCACTTTCAAGGTATTTCCACTGGGATCTTATGATGGAATTTTGGGTTTGGACTGATTGGCTGCACACAGCCCCATGCAAGTGGACTGGGCAGCTCATTGGCTAGCATTTCACCTGGAGGACAAACTGATTACATTGATTGGTCAGGATGCAGCTCCCCAAATTTTTGCTATGGTGGAATTGTCTGCTTTGCTGGCAACTGAAAATCCTTCTTTACATAAACGATCATGTGGCCTCGTGTTGCGGAACCGACCGGCGGCAGGGTGACCGCGGTGGTGCCGGGACCAGTTGCCAATGTTCCCGTTTACATAAACGACGAGCTTCTTCGGCAACACTAGCGACTAGATATTACCACCTCGCTATCATCCAAGAACAGATCTTCGATGGCCGTGTTGTCCTCTGCAAGCGCAAGCAGGAAATGGAACACATTCCGGCACGTGTGTGACATCGTCTGGACACGATGAAGTGGAGCTCCTCCGTATCTGCGTTCGATCACTTCCCGAGGGGAGGAGGGCCGCCAGGCTAGGGACGAAGAGGACGAGCACCGCCATGGCCAGAGGCAATGAAATGATGAAATAGATAATGAAAAAAGGCGGCTGATACAAATCAGTCGGATGATTATCTAGAAAAATCATCCGCCTAAATAGCCGTACGATGCGCTGATGGCCGTTCAATCTCAACAAGGCAGCTTGATTCTTCCCTCCTCTGTTCTCGTTCAGTTTAACACCCACGCGTCTCCTCTCAAGACAACGATGTCTCCGCTGCGGCAAGGAGGCCCTGCTGCTGCATGTACGCTGGCCAAGACGCGAGCCAGAGCAACTCCTTGAACTCTGGCGAACGCCGCCGATGTGCTGCGTTGCAACACCATCAATGCTGCGGGTGGACGGATCCACCGGCGACTGCTGCATCGCAGCACCGGAAGCCACCGGGGGCTGCTCCATGGCAACACCGAGTGCAACGCCTCCGGCGAAGCTTCATTGCAGCTCCGACGGAACCTTCAATGCAGCTCTGACAAAGCTTCACTTCAGCCCGGCGGAGTCCGTTCCATCCCCATCGCAACTTCAACGACCCGGCGGCGCTCCAATGCAGCCCGAGCGAAGCTGCATAGCAACACCGACAACCCCGGCGACGCCGCATCGTAGCCCCGGCGGCCCCGTCGACGCTGCATAGAAACACCGGCTACCCCGGCGATGCGCCATAGCAACACCTGCGAGGCGGCGACCCCCGCGATGCTGCACCGGCGGCCACAACGACTCAACACCAACGAGCCCCTCGCCGCAGCACCCGCAGCCCGCTTGAAGCACATGCAGCGCAGATCGGCGGCACGCAACTTTTCCCCGCCGACGGCAGCATCGCCCGTCATGCTTTGCCTTGCAGGAGCGGTTGGTGCTTGCGGCAAGATGTGCACGCCATGGTTGGAAGCAACGATGGTGAGCCATTGTATTGTATCGAGCCCCACTCATCCCTGTCACAGCCTGTGAAAAAATAAGAGAGAGAGAGAGAGGGGATGGGGGACGAACGAAGAAGACGAGAAAGGAAGAGGATAAGGCTGGGATGGAAAGCGGTGAGCCGGGCCCGCATGCTACGCGTGTAGTGGATAGGCGACGCACGCGCGTGAGACGAGCGCCACACGATCAGCTTTGATCGCACGGCTAGCGACACGGTTTACGCGAGGCAAACATCAGTCGGTTTAAAACAAACAATTTCCATGAAAAAAAGATCACTAGGATCTCGCCTGAATTGGACGGCGGGAGGCCCGCGGGGCTGCAGGGTGTCGATGATGGTGTGTGGTAGCCGGTTGAGGCAAGGAGGACAACGCCAAAGTGGATGCGTCCGAGTGGGGCAGAGCGGTGGGGGAGAATGGAGGCATTTTTTACTCCAAGCATGGGCTGTGAGTATATTTTAGGGTCACGAAGGCCACTGAGGATAAATTATCCTCCATAACCCGTTATAAGTGATCTGTTAGGTGCACATTAGAGAAGAAAACGTGAATTTATTCTTCAGTAACCGATTATAAGGGATCTTAGAGATGCTCTAAGGCTCCAATTACTGTTTGACTCTACTCAAATCCACGGACAAGGATAAATGGGGATTGTAAGAAGAAAGGAGAGATTAACATACTGAAAAATCATTGATCATCAAACAATCTCCTTCTGCTTATTACGTCCATAGCTTTGCACATCAACTTCAATTGATACGTATTGCCCTACTCTAGACCTATTGTTACCTGGTGGTGTTCTAATTATAGAACTACTGTTCACATTATCACTTTATTAGCGTGTATCAACAATGCTTTGAGTACTCATAAGTATGAGAAATAATACGTTACACCTCACGCGAGTAGAAAAAAGTAGTGTGTGATGCTTCTTATTCTTATGTACACAAATCTTGTTGAAGATCAAACTGGTTTAATCCAATACAGATAAATGATGGTCATTTTAGAGGGAAAATATATCTTGATGTTATTAGATTATCCAACATCTTAACAATAGATTAAATTAGTTCAATGCGGAGTTTCTTATTTACATGTTAACTTTGAGTCCCTTTGATTCATTTGCTTCTTGTGATGCATAGATGGTAATGAATGAGAATTGCCGAATTAAATCTCAAGAACATGTCAAGTACTAATTTGGTATGATTTGAATTTCAACTTGCCAACTCTGTTGATGGTATGAGAAAAGATTATAGGTGCAAATTCCTTAAAAATTCTAGTGAGCTCTCTATTAAGCTTGTCGAAACAAAATCGTGTGCTTTATGATTTCGTGTATTTACTTATCGAATTGGTGTTGATCTTAACGGCGTCCATTGAGAGCCTTGAAAGAGTTCCAGGAAATGAGCCTAGTGAAGAATAAGTTGAGAAATAGTACGGGTGGTGATCTATTGAGCCATTGCTTAGTGACTTTCAATGAGGGAGCTCTATTTTCAGAAGTATAGTCGATGCTTTCATGGCAACGTGAATGTGTATAAGTAGCTAGTGTTATAACTTTCTACACATGTTATCTTGAGTAGGGCGTTTTGGAGCTCGGCCTTCATGGAGGCCGGATTTTTTGAAAAAAAAATCAAAATTCGCACTTTTCAATTTCAAAAAAATCTGAAAAAAATCATACAAGTAAACACGGATGGTATGTGTATGTATGTAAAATTTGAGGATGAAATACCCTAAAATGCGATCTGTGCAAAAAAATACAAATTCATGGACTTTGAGGATGAATAGTGCATCTACTAAAAGCCTCATATTTGTTCTTTTTGTGTAGCACTCATTTTAAGGTGTTTCGTCCTGAAAATTTACACACATATGCTTTATGTCTCTAAGTATGTGTGTATTTTTTTTTCAAAAAAATTTGAAACGTGAAAGTTTGAATTTTGACCAAGCCACTACAACAGGAACCCCCCTACAGCAACGCATCTATGCGTTGTTGTATGTCCGTATAAGTGTTGCACTGGTCTACACCAACGGATTAATATGTGTTGCCGTTGGTGGCGTTGCAAGGGTCTACAACAACGTATATGCATCCGTTGGTAACGACGTCTAGAAATGTTGCTATCTAGCAACGTATAGGGTTAGAGTCTAACAACACTACATATGCGTTGCTGGTCACCGTGCACAAAGGCTTTTCAAATGGATATCCAACCCAATCCAGCCCAATATGGGTTGGGCTTTTCTAATGGGCATATATATGATATTGCCATCCAGCCCAATATGGGTTGATTAGTCAACATTTCTATTAGGCCATTACCATCTCTGCTATTTTCTGTTGAAAAAATCTCTACCATTATTAGCTGGCTCAATTCCATAGAGGCTACTTTTCCATTGACCAAGTCAATTACCCAACAAAGGGTATTTTCACATCACATGACAAATAATTACTATATAAATATCAATGCCAATTCCATATCACGTTTCATAGTTCACATTCCCCATAAGCCAAAATAACACAAGCTATATATCAACCTGATACAACATGTAGCATCAACAGACACTAAGAAATATATTAACAAACGAGTGTTCTCTTGACTCTCAAACACAATTGTATAGCTATGGCATCTTGAAGGCGGCTAGGGTTGCTTTGGTCTTTATTTGTCCATCGCAACTTCTTGAAAGATGAGCTGCATATCATCCCATCAAAAGAATATGGCTAGAATCTGCAAAAAAGATTTTAACATATCAGTAACCATGAGTTACAAAAATATATCTACCATTGCAACAAAATTCTGAGTTTAGAATTAACCATGTTTTCCTTACTGTAGCTTATATAAATATTACCTAACAAAACACTACTTTTCATAATATTCATGATGACATTTTACATATGCTGATAAGGGAACCATATCCAAATGAAAATGATAAGTAAAGCTAGTGGCTCGAGATATTACTTTATCAGCTAATAAGAACAAAAGAAGTCATGATCTTCCTAAGACAAACCACCAAGATCATTACCATCAGGGATCTGCTTGTCACCAATTTTTTAACACCCATTTGTTCAAAAGCAAGCATCACTCTGCCTCGATAACCATAGCTTGCCACCCCCCCCCCCCCCCCCCCCCCCCCAAAGACCAACCAAAAGATTTATGAACTTGTATATGTTCAGAATATGGTCATCGTGACAAAAAGGCAGTCTATGTTTTGTCCGAACTCTAATACACACATATATAGTCAAGACAAACAAATTCATTATTGTTACAAATGAGGTGATAATTGTTGATTGAGTTCTACAATGAATTCTGCCATCATCGTAGTTTTCGCTGTAATTGACTCTTCCCTTGTCCTTGCACACTCAATATTGTGTGATTTATTACGTGATCTTGTCACAAGGTTTTTTTTGGCTGTCTCTGGAGATAACAGCTCATGCTCCATAATCTGCAATTGTATCAATGGCGCCTTTGTCATGTATAATGCAGTGTTGCTACTATAGTAACTAATCAGTTCGTAACCTGTTAGGTCTGAATGGTGATCCAAAGCTACTACTTGAAAATATGCTAAACTGGACATGTATACATTTAGAAATCAACCAGATTAGTTGGGGATTCCCTCGTGGGTTGGGTAGCATAGTTGGGAGAATAATATATATTTCGACACTTGCATTTGCCATTGCGAAATTAATCAGATATGCATGCACCTTATCCCTAGCTAGGATTTGACGCGCAGAAATCGATCAGACAGACTAGCTATAGACTACAACATATACTTGTGGAGAAGTACTACTACTTATTAGTACCTGGTGAGTATCCTGAGAGTACAAGAATTCAGCCATCTCACCGGAGTGGAACTGCAATAGTAATCTGTAAAATATCCTGAGCGGTTCCTCTGGCCAAATTTGGATGACCTTTGATGAAGCTAGCATTATGGATCTCACACCTCATTTACCCTGCGAAGGAGAATAGAGCAGATTAGATCACATAAAATGGTTAGTGAACTGCAAGTTTGCTACTTGAGTAGAGGACCGTACTGCCGCAGGGGATGCCTATTAGTAGTAATTGAGTTGGCACTTAAGCAGATCCATGAAGTTATCAAAAGTATGAGGATTAGGTATGGACGAGAGGAAAAATGCATATCAGTGTGGAGCAGTTAGCAAAGGTGAGTTAGCCTAAAAAAAGTTAACAAAGGTGAGTTGAAAATCCATTGGTGAATTAGTTTAAGTTGTTAGCAAACAATCAAACAAGCGGGCAACGGGGGGAGTAAGCATCTGGACTACTGCGGGTTGAGCCATACAGCGGCCTTGAAGGTGCACGTACCATGCCGGCGGTGCTGCCGCGGCGGGAAATAGGCGAAGCGACTACAAGGAGGCATTGGCGAGGTGGAGATACCTGAGGCGAATGGACGTGCGCCACGAGCAGAGTTGCTGGCCGGAGACCATTGAGGAGGTGATGCGGATGGAGCCCGAACTTACGTCGTCCAACATCGGAGGTGGCCCAGCGCCGTGGACCTTGCTGTTGCCGCATGATCCAGGAGAAAGGAGGGGGGTGGATGAGAACGACGGAGGCAGTGAGGGTATGGGTGGCGACCAAGACTTCCCCACGGTGCTCCTCTTTGTCTCGGCGGCGCAAGGTAAACGAGCGGCGAGAGAACGACGGGGAGGGATTAACCGGATGGAGAGGAAAAACACAGGAGAGGCTAGATTCGGCGGGGAGGCGAGCCATGAAGGCACGAGTAGTGGTAGTATAGGGGGCGGTTGCAGCGAGAGAGCCGGCGGCGTTGCGGAGGTGTTGCGGTAGTGGGTTTGTGGGAGATAAAATTTCTTTTAGATCTAGAAGTAATAATATATGGTCACCTGAAATTTCCTAGATCCCGCCACGCACATCCAAAAACATCTCGCATCGTGCGCTCATTTTTTTATATACGATGTTTTTTTCTGTTGGGTTGCCACGTTACATTATTATTAGTTTTGACTAATCTGGTTGGTTAAAAAATTCTTAGATATACCACTTACTTTGTTCATATCATCAAATTTACCAAAATACTATCCGTATAAGATGTTGTTTTAAGTTTTGAACTACAAAACCGTCTTATATTTAGATATAGAGGACATAAATATTTAGGGTATTTTCAAAGCAGACCCTTAAAATGCACATCCGAACCATGATGTCCGGATGTAATTTTTCATCTAGTATGAACCCCTATTTGTATGTGCGCACGTCCGTGTCCATTTTCCGTAAAGCGAAAGGTTTGTGGGCGTCCGACCAATGCCACATACGCGTCTGACACCCCGGTCTTACCGAAAAATAATTCTGGCGCCCTTGCCCTCTCACACGCAACCGCCCTCCGCTAGTCGTGCCACATTCATGATGGCCCAGCGCGGACATGACCTGTCACTGGAACCGGAATTGAAGTGGCACGACAGCCGAAAGCGCCGCCCGCGTCGCGGCCCGGTCTCTACGCATGTTCCATGCCGGAGGAACATGATGGCATGGGGAGACAAGACGACTATCTAACGCATTGAAGTCGGTTGACCGTCCATCCGCCCACCGACATTGAACTGTCACGGAGATTGGGAAACCCACTCCGATCGCCCACATTGAAACAACACATTGCACGCGATTGCGCACTCCACGATCTCTTTTGTTCCTCCTCTGTGCACCACCTCCGCCATGACGGCGAGCTCTAGCGCGTTGTGGGAGACCCTCTCGACGGAGCAGAAGTACGAGTTAGCTGGTCTTGCGGCCGGCTTGCCAGCGAGTTCGTCTGAGGTGAGCGACAATGACCCTATGATGGAGAAGGCGTCCGACGATGAGCCGGTGCCCGTGCCCACGCTGGTCCATGCCATCTTCACCATGGAGTAGGCGTAGTGCACACTTCAACATCGTCATGAAGAAGGAGCAGCTGGCGCCACCAGTGTTGGGGTTTCGGCTAGCGCAGAAGGACCAACGCTATAAACCTCACCCTCCTCATGCATCATCGGTTGGTGGAGAGCCAAATCTATGGCGAGTTCATGAGCGAGGGGGCCGTGGTGGATGATTACCTTTGCCGCCACCACCTTGTGCCATTGTCGCCACCACCATGTCTATGTCACCAAGGAACCAATACCCAAGCGAAAGTGATGACGTACTAGAACTAATAACAGAGGAAAGGGAGGGGTCACCACTCCTCAAGACAACGACGACGTTGTTGGACCAAAGAAAGGAAAGGCACCAAGACAGTGACAAGGAACCCTAGGCTTTTTTTTTGTTTTTCATGTTTTTTATTTAGAATATTTTTATATATGATTTTTTAAATAATATTTTTCAATATGTGATGAACATTTCTAAAACACGATAAACAGTTTGAAATATATATTAAACATTTTTAAATACATGATGAACATTCTGAAATACACAACGAACATGTTTAAAATACATGATGTGCTTTTTTTTCCTCAGATAGGTATTTTCCTTTGAAATATGTGAGTATTTTTTAAAATACATGATGAATAAATTTTGAATACACAATAAATATTTTTAAAATTCACTATGACTTTTTGGTAATACATGATGAACATTATTCAAATATACGATGAACAATTGCTAAATACATGATATGTTTTCATGAAATGGAGCATGTATAATTAAAAATGCACGATGAACATTATGAAAATACACGAAGGTTTCTTTTCTAAAAAATTAAAAATTCCATGTTTTCTGAGAAACACGAACTCTCCAAAATTACAAGGACAATTTTCACTTGCATGAACAAAATTTGCACTACTTGTATTTTGACATGGTTATATAAAATTATTAAAATACAAATATTTTTATAAATAGATTCTTTATTTGATAAAATGTCGGATTTCAAGTGAACATACACGTACAAGTAGCAACTTCATTTTGAGTGTAACATACAAGTAGCAATTTCATTTTGAATGTAACGTACAAGTAGCAATCATTTTTTAGAGAATTTGTACAAATAGATATTTTTTGTGAGTAAATTGCAAGTAGCAACTGAGCGACATTAAAAATCAGCGGCAGCCCATTTCGCTAGGCCCCGTGTGCACGTTCCTGGGCCTGGACTTGCTTTCGTTTTTAGAAGCGGACCTGGACTTGCTATGTCCCAGGTGTGTGTGCGTTGGTTCATTTATAAGGAATCTTACTGGAAACAATGTGAGATAGTTGTCTCAAGTTAATAACCGTGAGGTTGCTGGTTCGAGTATCATGTGCCACTTTTTCCTTTTTAATTCATGTGATGGAATGATAACATGTGATCTGCACAGTGCATCTAATCGTTATTAAACTACATTTTAAAGTAGCAACGCATAGCGTGCATCACATAGTATCCGTTGTTGTTCACACCACTAGCAACAAACAGGGTACCAACACATATATGCGTAGGTATAGAAGATACCTGACAACACATCCTTAAAGCGTTGCAAATTATGCGTTGTTAAAGGGGGGTTCTTGTTGTAGTGAAGTTAAACTCGGGCTCCATGGAGCCCGAGCTCTAAAGAGCATTTTCATGTTATCTTTTATTCATATAAGACTACTTCTCTTGCCAACTATTTGTATTGTATTTTTTTGTGCATATCTGCCATATTTAGTGAACTACAATGTTGTGACACCTTATTAAGCTATTAACATTGTTATTATGTTGGTATAAACTTTATATTAAACGTGTGATATCACATTTTTTAACACACCCTTTGGCAAATTCTTTTTTTAAGGCTGTGGCAAATTCTTTTTTTAAAGGCCGTGGCAAATTCTTATCTCCACCACTACTGATAATGATGCAGTCTACATAGATCATGTCGTGGAAGTGGTCTTGATTGACTTAGAAGTCCTCTTGCCTAACGTAGAGGTCATCCCTTGTATCGCTTTCCCCATGACTACTAGCATATATCCAATCTCTAGAAGACTCTCTTTTTCATAGAATAGCAAAGGTAGACGGGCAATGCACGTCGTAGAGACAAATAATGTACAGAAATCATACATGGTTCATGACTAAGGAAATAATCTTTATTAGAAAAAAAAGGTTAAAGATGTATATCTTAATCATTACGGTGTTATTAAAGGATGAAATGTGTAATTAGGAACACTAAGACAAATTTTTAGATATTCAACATAATTTTAGAGTTGTTGGACTAATCAAAATCCCACATTACAACACCCTTAATTACTTTGATGACACTTCATGTTACAATAGCATATCGTGGACTGATTTTTCCAAGTCTTCCATTGGGTACAATACAACAACGTGCCCTAGGTTTCTAATTTCTCCACTAACTGCCGAGCACACATCAGGGGTTAGCCCTCAATCAACTATATAAACCCTCCACAGCACTAGCCAATCGATCCACAATAATCCTCTCTTCCCAGACCTTGAAGAAGCTTCAACAACTGGCCATGGCTGCCAAAACCCCAAGCTCGTGGTGCTTTAGTTTCCTAAAGGAAGCTCTGATCCTCCCCACGCGAAACCCTAAGCTCTTCACGCCGGTGTTCCTTGTGTTGGCCGTCGCCACCTTCCTTGCCCGCTCAGTCCATGTCGTGTTCATCCAGCCTCTCGTCGACGACATGGTCAGGTCCATCTATCTCATCGAGATGAGGAACACCGGCTTCTCCTGCGGAGAGGGTGCCAAGCTCGAAGAGGGCGCCATAAAGATCATGCTAATCTCCATCGCCCAAGTGATCCTCATGCTGGCGCTTGGCTTCGTCAAGAAGGCTCTCGCCTTCTTCGCGGCCTCCACGACCTACTCCGGCGACCGCTACTCGCTGGCCGAGCTCGTCCGCAAGGTGATCTGCAAGGGGAACACCCTGAAGGGCCCTGCTATCACCTTCGCCGTGGTCACCGCGCTCGACCTGGCGTGGACGGCCGTACTGGTCGCCATGCGTGCTGGTACTGCCGTGATGATGCGCGGTGGGCAGTCGCGGGTCCTCTCCGTCCAGGGCCTCGTCTTCCTCCTCACGCTCCTCGCCGAGCTATGCTTCGCCGTCCTCGCGCTGGTGAGCGTTGCCGCGTCGGTGGTCGACGGGGAGCGCCGCGGCGTGCGCGCGCTCAGGCAGGCGTGGCGGCTCATGACGCGGGTGAGGAGGAAGGAGGGCCTCCTGCTGGTGCTCCTGACGTATCTCCTGCCCACCGTCGTGGCTCCGGTGTACCGGGCTGCTCTTGTGTACTCGAGGAGGAGCATGGCGGCGGGCCTGTGCGTGCTCGCTGGGTATGCTTTTATGTTCGGTGCGCTGCAGCTGGTCTATCTGGCGGCGGCCACGGTGTTCTACTACGAAGCCATGGAGAGGAAGGAGGTGGTGCCTTGTGACCAGGGGCGATTTTACCGTACGGGCACCCTGGGCACGTGCCCGGGCTCGACGGCGCGTTTAGATGAACTCCAGCGAGCTATCCAAGCCGCCAGAATCGTTTAACATGTTGAAATACGCTGGAAAATCGCGAAATAACGTTGGAAACAAACGAACTGCGCTATCCTTGCCTTCTGGGCCTTTCTCGCTACAACCAGGAGCCATAGGCCCATTCACATGTTTCGTAACATGGGCTAGCTCGCAGCAGCCGTAAGAGAAGCCAGCTCCTGAAACACGATTCAGAATCGATCGATTGAGGAAGCAAATCTTGTTAGACGAGGGACTTGCGATTCGCCAGATGGTATGGAACTGACGCTCCGCGGCACGCACGCTGCCCTAGCTACCTATCGATCTCGGAGGTGTACTGGCCGCCGGCGGAGTGCGGAGAGCGAGCAGGCGATAGGCCGACAAGATATATGGTGAGCGGCGGGGCCTCGACTCCGGCCGGTGACAGTCATGATCGAAAGCGCGTGCACGTGGGCCAAAACGGCGACTCCCCCACGAGAATTAGACTCCTGCTCCGACGAGCACGCGGCCGCTAGGTGAGTTGTTCTATATAACTTATGACAACTGTGCAGTTCAACATAGATTGTGCCAGATTCAAAATTATACTACTTGTTTAAGTTCTATAGAATTGAGCAGATTTTTTGTTTAACTAGAAGAATTCACAAGTGGATCACGGCAAAGTCTACATCAACAGAATGAACATGAACATAAACATTGGAGATTGGAGTTTTCTCATATAAGCGTCGAAAGGTATTCGGGAATTATTTGGTATTGTATCTAATGTTTTTATTTACTTCTATGATATATATTACACATGAGGTTTTATCCAAATATGATACTTGTGGTGTTTATTAGACCAAAGCAAAACTTTAGCTTATGATGTGTCCGGGCTTTGGAAATTCGCTAGCTCCGCCACTGCTTGTGACGCTTATGCCAAGATTCCTTCCGGTGAAGGAGATGTCTGATTCGTCTCTAAGTGGTCGCTCGCTAGACTGATGAGTTACATGGGAGGCTTTATCCTGCAATAATGTACTAATAGTATCTCTGTAAGATTATACGTAGCCAGAGCCCAGAGGGGTACTATACTACTAGTTCTCTTGGCTTTGGCTTGTGGATAAAACCGTATTCCTATGTTTTCTTTACTAAATGATGATGCGCCACGGGGTTACTATGAGAATCGGTTGCAATATACCTCCTCCGTTTTTAAATATTTGTTTTTTAGAGATTTCAAATGAATTATCACATACAGATCTATATAGACATATTTTCGGGTGTAGATTCACTCATTCTGCTCTGTATGTAGTCACTTGTCGAAATCTCTACAAAGACAAATATTTAGAAACGAAGAGAGTATTTCATAAAGACTGCAACATGAATATTTCGATAAATAATCTAAAACAAAAACTGAAAACAGTGGGTAGGCGCAGCGCGTGCCCATGAGATGGTGGGTATGCGATTTGATTTTTAGAGGTCGATTTGACGTGCGCTGCGTCAAACTGCCGGTGCTTCGCACAAGCAAGCAGCCGAGCAATGCGATGGACCGTCCCATTTGCGTAGATACAAGCACAGCCGTTTTTTCCTTTTACCGGTCTTTCTTATTCTTTTCGTGTTTATATATTTTCACCTTTTCTTTTTATTTCTCTCATTTTTATCTTTCTTTTTCTCCTTTCTTTTTATTTTTTCTTATCTTTTCCCATTTCCCCTTTTTTTCTCTTTTCATTTCTTTTTCTTTTTCATGTTTACTTTTATTTTTTCAAAAAACTGTTAATTTTTTTGAAAATGTTCTGAAATATCAAAAAATGGTCATGCTTTAAAAAAATATTCAAAGCTTCAAAAATATTCGTATTTTCCAAAGTAATTCCTAAATTCGGAAAATGTTCGCATTTTACAAAAAATGTTTGGGATTTAAAAAAATGTTCTGTTTTTTAAAGGAATAATCTTATTGGTGGGCATCGAGAGCCTTGATATAGTTCCAAGAAATGATACTAGTGAAGAATAAGTTGAGAAATCGTATGGGTGATAATCTATTGAGCCATTGCTTAGTGACTTTCAATGGGGGAGCTCTAGTTTTGGAAGTAAACAAAGATGATATAGTTAATGCTTTCATGGCAAAGTGAATGCGTAAAAGTAGCTAGTGTTACACCTTTCTACTCATGTTATCTTTTATTCATATATGATTATTTCTCTTTCCAACAATATTTGTATTGTATTTTTTGTGAATTTCTGACATATTTAGTGATAAGTAATGTTGTAACACTTTATTAAGCTATTTACGTTGTTATATTGGTAAGCTTTTGTATTACACATGTGATGTCGCATTTTTACAGGCTTTGGCAAATTCCTAGCTCCACCAGTACTGATAATGGTGCAGTCTACATAGAGAATGTTGTAGAAGTGTTCTTTCCTGACTTAGAAGTCCTCCTGCCTGACGTAGAGGTAGCTTATATCCAATAGCTAGGAAGACTCTCTTTTTCATAGAATAGCAAAGATAGACGGGCAATGCACGTCGCAGAGACAAACAATGTAAATAAATCATACATAGTTCAACACTAAGGAAGTGATCATTACTAAAAAA
Source organism: Triticum urartu (assembly GCF_003073215.2). Classification (NCBI taxonomy): domain Eukaryota; kingdom Viridiplantae; phylum Streptophyta; class Magnoliopsida; order Poales; family Poaceae; genus Triticum; species Triticum urartu. The sequence continues at coordinate 731,100,180 of NC_053023.1, read as the reverse complement.
CAAGGGTTGAAGATATACATAGTGATCATTATGTTGTACCCAATGGAAGACTTGGAAAAATCAGTCCACCATATACTATTGTAACATGAAGGAAGAGTAATCAAAGTAAGGTTGTTGTAACGTGGGCTTTGATTGACATGTCAATGCATCGACCAGAGTTACAAAATATTTATACCAATATATAAAAAACATGAGTTTAATTTCTTGGCCCTCCAATCTAATATAACTCTGGTCGACCAGAGTTACAAAATATTTAAATTTTTCACAAATTTGTGAGTACTTTTGGATTTATGAACTTTTTGCAAATTTACGAACAATTTTTTTATTGTTGAATTTTTTTTAATTTGGAAACATTTTTTGAATTTAGCAAATATTTTTCTTGACAATTTAATTTTCAGAATTATTTGGATTTTTTTTAAAAAATATATTTTTCAAAAAATACATATGAAAAAATGGTCTTATTCTCAAATTTTGTTCACGAATTCTCTAAATTGTTTGGATTTTTCAAAAATATTCATGTTTTACAAATTTTGTTCACCAATTCAAAAAATGCTTGTGGTTCCAAGAATTGTTCAGAAACTTTGAAAAAATGTTCTTATTTTTATAATTCATGCAGATTGTTTAAATGACTGAGTAGTTTTTTTAATTCATGACTATCCAAAAAACCACGACAGGAAACCAAACTAAAAAAACACTAAAAGCGAGCCGATGAGCGAGCAGTCTTATATCTCGCACAAATGGGCTGGCCCACCCACGCTACCGAGTAAGCGAGGCTGTAGACGATCGCTCGTAAGTATCACTATAAGCGATACATTATCAAAGACCCGGATCAGCTAAAGTACCCTTCTGCTCGCGAGTTCATATGCACCCTCATAAACAGTAAAATTGAAAAAATATAACAAATAAAAAATCTGAATCTTTCTGAGACAAACATTGACGAATTTTCAAGATGTGTGCAAATTTCAGGAGGAAAAAACATTCCAAAATGCTTCCATCAAAAGAAAAAAATTGATGCTAAAAAAACAGACTTTTTGGAGCATCAATTTTGTTTTTGATTGGGAGCATTTTTGGAATCTTGTTTCTTCATGAAAACTTGCATGCATATTCAAAATTTCTCGTTTGTTCCCAAACCAATTCTTTTTTTAATTGGTTTACATTTTAGTTTTCGATTTTTCTGTTCACAATGGTGCATATGAGATCGCAAGCAGAAAATCCATGTCCCTCTGATGAGCTCCTTGCTAGCTATTCAGTGACTGCTTATTATTTGAGGTTTGTCTATTTGCTTGCTGCAGCTCTGCCAGCTCGGAGACTTTACATGCGCTTGGCTTAAAAAAGAAAGATAGGACACACATATTGCGCACAGCTTAGAGCAACTCTAGAGAGAACCCTTATATGTTGTAAACCCGCAAAATTCTGGCGAGTATACGGGCTCGGCCCAATTTTCTGGTCAGAACAGAGCCCGTATACTCGCCCGGCCCGTAAATTGTTTTACCGCGGCCAGCAAACCCCCTCCCTCTCCCCCCCGAAGCAGTATATCTATGGGTTCGCGAGGCATATGCGGGTCGAAACCCTATCCTCCCGCCGCCGCGTCTCGCTGCAATTCCCCACTCTCCCCTCACATTTCTTGCCGCCGGTGAGCCCCCTTCCGCCTCCAGCCGCCTTATGGGGCTGCATGTGAAGCTCCGGCCGTAGCTCCGGTGGCAGCTCCGGCGGGGGCGGCGACCCCGAGCGCGAGCGGTGTGTCCGCTCGGACGGCGCTAGGAAGCAAGCGGCGAGGAAATGGAGGAACAAGGGCCTCGAGCCGCCGCCGAGCTTCCTCGTTCGCGAGACAGAGGAGTACGACCGTCGGCACGGGCGTACGCCCTCCTCGGCAGCGGTCTCGTCCTCCGCTGCGAGCTCTTCCCACGGCGTGAGCTCTTCTCTTCCGGCGCGAGGCTTCTCCCCGTGAAGAGGGAGTCGTCGGAGGAGCCAGAGGAGATCGAGGTCGTCGCCGTCAAGTAGGAGCCGGAGGAGATCGAGCGCCGAGGGGTTGTCGGGCCCGAAGATTTCGTGGCCGATTTCGACGTGGTCGCGGACGCCATTGCCGAAGGGAGCTTGCGCGAGGAGGTGGAGCGCCGGCGCCACAACGAGAACTGAGCTCCTCCACCACGTCGTCCTGGCCGCGAGCTTGTTTTTGGTATATCGACCTTGGCCTCGCCGCCGGGAGACCCCCCCTCTAGTAGTAGTAGTAGTAGTAGAATGTGGTGTGTATGATAATGTAGGCCGTGAAAGTTTTTTCCAAATACGAGCTCTACTCTGCCGCGCACAATTTCGACCCGCAAAACAGTTCTTCGTCTAACTGCAAACGCGTTTTGCGGGTCATGGTTTTACGGGGTCTACTAGAGTTGCTCTTAACCGGTCAACCCATCATCGGCTTTGCGACATTCACCTCACCTAAAATCTAAACTACGTGCGTGTAGTCGGGCACGGCAGAGTGCAGAGAAAAAATAAAACAAGAAAATGGTCATAGGCCGAAACTGCACAACCCAGACCAGCAGCCCATGCCACTCTTTTTTTGTCTTTTTTAACATGCATCCGCCAACGCCCGGCCTGTAAATTGTTTTACCGCGGCCAGCAAACCCCCTCCCTCTCCCCCCCGAAGCAGTATATCTATGGGTTCGCGAGGCATATGCGGGTCGAAACCCTATCCTCCCGCTTCCGCGCCTTGCTGCAATTCCCCACTCCCCCTCACATTTCTCGCCGCCGGTGAGCCCCCTTCCGCCTCCAGCCGCCTTATGGGGCCACATGTGGAGCTCCAGCCACAGCTCCAGTGGCAGCTCCGGCAGGGGCGGCGACCCCAAGCGCGAGCGGCGTGTCCGCTCGAAAGGCGCTAAGAAGCAAGCGGCGAGGAAGTGGAGGAACAAGGGCCTCGAGCCGCCGCGGCGTTCCCTGGTCGGGGAGACAGAGGAGTACGACCGTCGGCACGGGCGTATGCCCTCCTCGGCAGCGGTCTCGTCCTCCGCTGCGAGCTCTTCCCACGGCGTGAGCTCCTCCTCTTCCGGCACGAGGCTTCTCCCCGTGAAGAGGGAGTTGTCGGAGGAGCCAGAGGAGATCGAGGTCGTCGCCGTCAAGTAGGAGCCGGAGGAGATCGAGCGTCGAGGGGTTGTCGGGCCCGAAGATTTCGTGGCCGATTTTGACTCGCGGACGCCATTGCCGAAGGGAGCTTGCGCGAGGAGGTGGAGCGCCGGCGCCACGACGAGGAGCTGGACGACCTCATCCTCCAACAGGCTGTCGCGGCCAACCTTGCCACGAAGAAGAAGGACAACGAGTGGAGGCGCATCCGCGAGGAGCAGAGGTAGAAGTTCATCGATCTCGTCAGCTCCGACGAGAACTAAGCTCCTCCACCGTGTCGTCCTGGCCGCGAGCTTGTCCATTTTGGTATATCGACCTTGGCCTCGCCGCCGGGAGACCCCCCCTCTAGTAGTAGTAGTAGAATGTAGTGTGTATGATAATGTAGGCCGCGAAAGTTTTTTTTCAAATACGAGTTCTACTCTGCTGCGTACAATTTCGACCCGCAAAATAGTTCTTCGTCTAACTGCAAACGCGTTTTGCGGGTCACGGTTTTACGGGGTCTACTAGAGTTGCTCTTAACCGGTCAACCCATCATCGGCTTTGCGAGATTCACCTCACCTAAAATCTAAACTACGTGCGTGTAGTCAGGCATGGCAGAGTGCAGAGAAAAAATAAAACAAGAAAATGGTCATAGGCCGAAACTGCACAACCCAGACCAGCAGCCCATGCCACTCTTTTTTTGTCTTTTTTAACATGCATCCGCCAATGCCTCCTCTCACCCCCCAAAATGTTCCTTCGCCTCCCGCCGGCACCAACGTCAGCTCGCCTCTTCTCCGGTGGCATTTGGGACATGGGTCGCGGTGGATCCCGGCCCTTGCCGTCGGGGAGGGCCTTGTTGTTAGACGTTTCTTTGAGTTTTGTTAAAGTTTATGTCCTGCTCAGGAAAGTGAGACGGCGGCTTCCTAATGATGAAATAATGTTATCCCCACCTAGCCCTCGTTCCGGGTGCATCTAGCGATGTCGGTGGGCGTGTGGAGGCGTATCTTCGGTGAATTCTGTCTTTGATGGATCTGCTAAGATCTGGTTGTCGTTCGTCTACCTTTGTGTGTCTTCAAATTAGATTCTCCCGATCTACGCTACTCTTTCTCAGCGGCGGTTGCTGTTCCGGTGCACTGGTCCTATGGGGCCTTAGCACGACGACTTCCCAACAGTTCACTACAATAAGTTTTGCCCGGCTCTGGAGATGACGGCGGCGTGCCTTTAGCTCGCTTCAGTGTTTGTAGTCGTTGCTAAATAGTCTATAGATCTGGACGTAATATTTATTATTTCTGGTGTACATCATACTTCATAATTGAAAATGAATAGATCAAAAGTTTTCTTGCAAAAGAAAAACACGCATCAGAGGAAGCGCGTGAGCCCTCGGTCCTTTCGGCCATTGGGCCGAAATCTTCTAATGGGATAAAACAACCTGTGACTTAGCCTTCCTGGCATTTGCTACTTGCCAGCCAAGAGCATGCCTAGTAGAACTCTCAAATCCTCAAACCCTTAAAGCAGTTTTAAGGGTTGAGAAGTGCCAGTTTTTGACACTTAAGGGTTGAAAAACAGGGGAAAGACTAGAGCCCTTAAACTGCTTTAAGGGTTGGGTTTGAGGGTTCTAGTCTTTGCCTCAACTCTAATCTTTAAATCTATCATTTCACATATCACACATTTCATCATATGACGTATCACAAATTCCATCACATTTGACATAAAACAATAATCATTCTAGTTATTATTACACCACCGAATAAAACAATAATCATTCAAATTATTACAGCAATGTTTGAGAAAATTACAATAATTGTTCGAATCAAATAGGACATAGAAAAGTAAAACAAAGATACATCATGGGCCAATGCGCCGCCCATCCAACTGTCAGTGGTGCTCTACTAGATCATCCTGGAGCCGATCATGAGTGGTTGCATCCTCAATCTCACGATGTGCTTGAAGAAAAGCGTGTATGCGAGAAGGGTTTCTTTCCGGTTCCACACGGGTACCAACATTGTCATAGAAACAAGGGAGGTTTAACCCTCTCTCATCCTCTAGGATCATGTTGTGTAGAATCACACAACATTTCATGATGTTCACCAAGGTTTTTTTGTCCCAAAACCGAGCTGGACCCCGACTATGGCAAACCTTGCTTGCAAAACACCGAAAGCTCTCTCAATATCCTTGCGGACTGCCTCTTGTGCCTTTGTGAAATGAGTCTCTTTTCTTGTTAAGGGCACCCCATTTTTCTCCTTGATGGACTTCACAAGAGTTGCCCATTCGGGATAGATGCCATCGGTGAGATAGTATCCCATTGAGTACTCATTGTCCATGATTTTGTAGTTGCAAGCTGGAGCATCCCCAGAAATTAATCTTTTGAACAAAGGAGATCTATTGAGGACATTGATATCATTGAGTGTTCCCGGCAACCCAAAGAATGCATGCCAAATCCATGTATCTTCCTCGTTTGGTGCCCGAAGATACTGCTCACCATACAACCGGATGACCAACTTGGCAAACCTACGGACGGACTCCGTGGTTGTATCTTGCCCAATGCGAAGATACTCGTCGGTATAATCCGCGGGTATGCCATAAGCGAGTAGCCGCATTGCTGCCGGTATCTTTTGATATGCACTAAACCCCATGATACCGGCGGCAGATCTACGACGTTTAAAGTAATCGGAGGTGGCCTCACAATCGGTGACAATCTTCACAAACAAACTACGATGCATTCGGTACCTTTTGCGAAAAAGACGAGGAGGGTATGTAGGTACCTCCGCGAACTAGTCTTGCATCAAATGCTCGTGTCCGAGAGCGCGGTTCCGGTAGATGGTGATTCACCCCATATTCGACCCTCTCCTCTGATCCATAAGCTTCACGCGGTCTTCAGACGCTTGCACATCGACGAGGAGGCTCATCATCTCGATGTCGTCGTCTTGCAACAACTCGTCAATGTCCGAATCGTCGGATGACGACCAATCCGACGAATCGGACAACGAGTCCATGTTGTCGTTGTTCACCTCCATCTACATACCGAGTGGCAACAATGTGAGTGCCAATGAAGCAAAAATTAAAAGCTGAAAAATAAAAAAATCTCACCTTCGGGAGCCGGGTCCGGCGTCGAGCGGGCCGGGGCGGCGTCGGAGGCCGACGTCGAGCCGGGCGGGGACGTGTCGGGGCGCGTCGAGCGGGGCGGGGACGGGGGGGGGGGCCGGGGCAGGGCGCGGAGGGGCGGCGGGCAGGCGGGGCGCGGAAGGGCGGCGGGCTGGTGGCGGCGGCGGCGGGATCGGGGAAGGGCGCGGCGCGGGGATGAAACTTCCCTCCCGCGCGAGGGTGGAAGAGGAGTGCGGGTTGGGGGGAGTTTTTCCTCCCAACCCTCACTTGTACAGGTTATGAAAATGTTTAAGGGTTGGACCTCTAATTTTTTTTTTATGGGTTTAAGGGTTCTAGTTTACGGCTTTTTTTTAACAAAAACTGTAAAAAAAAAGCAGTTAGTTTAGGGGTTTGAGGACTCTACTAGACTTGCTCGAGCGATAGCAGGGATCAACTATTTTCCCCGCATGGTCACCCTCAGTTCCCTCAGTCGGGGAGCAACAAATTTTTTTGAACACAGTATAGACGCAAGCGCTCATATAAATGCGCATATACTCACTCCTATGAACACACACACGCACACCCTACCCCTATAAGCACCTCCGAGAGACTGGGCCGGCATATCATCTTGAGATTTTACGATGTCACCGTAGACGCCTCGTAGTCGATGGGAATGTCTCCTCCCACTGAAAGCGTATTGCCGGAATTCCTGAAATAAATCCAGGATATATAAATGCGAGCACTAGGATTTGAATCCTGGTGGATTGAGGATACCATTGTTCACCTAACCATCTCAACCAGAGGTTGGTTCGCAGGGAGCAACTAATTCACAGGTACCCACTCCGACTTTTTTTTAGCTGGTACTAGCACGGGAACGTCCCAGCATGCCATGTAGTGCCTTTGAACGCTGCCACGTATCCCGTGCTTGGCGCTTTAGCGGCAGCACAATTTTTTTAAAAGTGCACACATTTTTGGGTGTTTTTTGGGCTTTTGGATTTTGCTTAGCTTTTGTTAGGTTTCATTGATATTTTTTCCTGGAATTCTTGTGTGAAGCACATGATGTGAAAATCACAAGTGTGCTTCATGGTGAATAACAAGTGTGCTTTTCACATGAAGCACACGTGCCGCTAAAAAGTAAAAAAAAGCACATTTGTGTTGTCCCTATTTTGGATTTTTCCTACTTCTGTTATTATCCCATGGTTTTTTGTTTCCATTCTTTTCTAGTTTCTTGTATTGTTTTTTCCTTTTTCCCGGTTTTGGTATTTTTCCTGATTTTTTTTCGCTTTTCGATTTTTTACAGCTCTTTTCATGGGATCTAATTTTTAAGATATCGACAAAAGAAACTCAATGGTGAAAATAGTACTTAATTTGGACGCACAATTCAAGAATAAAAATTAAAATGTTTCAAAAACAATGTATATACAAAGAAAATCACAACTTCCAGGTTATAACAAGTGTACATGTAGTACACCACTTGTCACCCACATAGAAGGCTACCCTTAAACTAAAGTTGTGATTTCACCCAACTGAGAATGTTTCCACAGCCGTGGCAGCCAGCGGCCGTAGCATGGTCGCATAGTCTAGCAGCCCCGCTCACACAACCCATAGCCCCAACACCAAACTTGGCATTCATGCCGCCGCAACACCGACCTCCACGGCCACCTCAATGCCCTGTAAGCCGTGCCCCAGCCTTGTCGATGAGTTGCACAGTACGTCCAGTCATCCTTGCGCAACCTGCCTTGCTTCCAAGTGCCATTTCACCCCAACGCCTTGTTGCGTGCACGCCAGCCTGTTGGGTCTGGCTAACAGTGCCATGCCATGCACCACGGCGCACTAAGCACTGCGCACTAGCTCTAGAATTGCCACGGCTGATGTACCTAGCAACCCGTGACTAGCACGCACTAGGCACTGCTGTCGTTCCCGTTGGCTAGATCAGTGAGCGGCATTGGTGGCTATCGTGCATACTGGCACCAAGGGCTTCCGCCGACGGGGTTGCGCCCGCCTTTGTCTGAGAGGACGAGTTCACGCCGTAAATCATTACACTTCAGCCTGCTTCCGCTAGGGGTGTTACCGCGCCCAGCCGATCTTGATGCCTCCCCGCGGACTTTCTGTGCCATCGTAGCGAGGTCACGCATGCGTTTGCCATCATCGGTGATGCCCTGAATGATGGACGGGCGATGGTGCTTCTTTTCTCGTTGTGTATAGGCTCGGATGGAATAGATATGCATGAGTGAAGAGACGTGCAAGAGAAAATTAACAATCAAATCAATGGTTAAACGATCATGAGAAGATCATTTCGAATATGAAAACTCTAGATGGTGCTCTAAAGTTGGCCGGGCCTATGAACAGATAGGAAAAAAAACTCATGTCTTGTCCCCTATCAGGTAAACAGCCCGGCTGCGCGACAGCTGTGACCCGCCAGCAAGCCCCTCCCCACCCCAATCCCCTCCACCCAAAGTAGTCCTGCTTGCCTGATCTCCCACTCCCCTCTCCCCCTCCTGATCGCCGTCATCGAAGTGCCTCTCTTGGAACTCGAGACGCTACTGGCTCTCCAGATCCTAATCGACGCGTTCAGGATGGAGATGGCCCATGCCGGAGCTCGCGCTGCTGACATGTGTCGGTGCGCCCATAATGGAGATGACGCCGCGTTGGTGCTGGGGAGGCTGTCGTGCGGATCCGGCCCTTGATGCTTCGTCCTCGTAACACCTAGATTTGGACATATCGGTGGGTGGCACCTATTGCGCGCATGATGCCTTGGCTCCCTATTCGTACTGAATGCCTCGTTATCCTCTTTTGCTCTGATAAACTGTTGTTGCTTCAACCCCCTTCCACCCTAAGGACCGCCTTAAGTTGGTGGTGGTTCGGGAGCATGCCTTGTCGTCCGCGGAGATGCTTCGGCTACCACTTACAGAGGTGGTTCGGTTAAGGTGAAGGGCCACAAGGATTCTGTGGATGTGTATAGGGAAGTCATGTTGTGCTGTCACCCTCCCGTCCTTCCACACGGCTTCCCCACCTGCGTTTGCCCCTCTGTCTCGCCTCAAATCTGTGGTGGTCCAGGAGCTCGCCGTAGCGATGTGCGTTGCTGGCCGCCCCTTGCCGCTTGGGTCGCTGCCGACCTTCCGAGGGGTGCCTGTAGTGAGTGGGTTAGTCTAGATGAAGATGTCATTGCTACTTCACCCTCCCCTCCGCGGCCTCGCCTCAGTTCGGTGGTTTTCAAGGACGAAGCAATGGCGACTGGGATAGGGGATTTGTTGGCTGCCACAGACTATGGAGACTGGGTTGACGTGTGGGGGAGTAGGGGATGCCCGGATACTGCTACGGGCAGGCGGGTTGCGCCACCGCATCTGCGTCCGGTGATTAGCCCGTCCGAGCGCATTTTGCGGCGGACTACCAGGAACCTCTGAAGTTTTGGCGCTACTAGAAGGATTTCCATCTTCCTAGCCAGTGCCCTGGCCCTTCATCGGATCCCTCCTCATCGGTGCCTCCATCCGGTCCTCGACTCGGTGTTGGGGTTGGTTTGTGGCGTGCTAGCCAACCTTGCTTCTAGGATGCGTTCGTACGTTGAGGCTCTCTTGGTGCCATTCCTTGGAGATCACTCATCTCGTGCCATGCACTGTTGTATCTTCCCTCACCCTCCTTTCAATTCGAGCATGATCTCCTTGTTGCTATGCTCTCGGTTTGGATGGTGGGCATCGATGCGCAGCATCGTAATCCTATGCTTGATGAAGCATTGGTGCCTTCTACTCAAGTGTTGTCTGCCGTCAACTGTCTTGTGGGCTACTCTGCTTGGGGCAATTATGTGTGGTTGACACTTGGTGGATAGTCGGCGGGGACTGAGAAATCCATTGATCCAATGTGCTCGGAGGCTAAGTTCTGGTTGTCCTGACCCGATGGCTGCTCCATGTCTTCCAATGTGCGGAGCCTTGCACGTCTGATTCTTCAGAGGAACCACTTGGTTTCAATGCCTTTCGCAAGCTTGGCTTTCTAGTTGAGCCTCTGGTTGAGGTGAGCGGTGTTGTTGCGAAGGCGGCGCAGGCAAAAGCACCACCATTATCTCCAGATGACTTTCTTAACAAGGTTACTTGTGCGGTCCCATGACCTCTACTTAGGACATCGACGCCTTAGCATAGCTAGAAGGATGACTAGCGAAAAAGTGGGCGTCTAGAAAAGAAGAACAATTTGTGCAACATTTCGATGTCCAAGCACGTGGAGCATAGGTTGTTGAAGGCTTTTGGTGAGCTTCCGGAGATGAGCAAAGCGGAGGGGGCAAGCAAAATATGAAAGCATACCTAGACATGCACAAAAAACCGCTCTCACCGCAAGTGATTGAGGCGTTGCAAACTTTTGCAGGCATCGTGGGGAAGTTGAAGATGGGTCTTTCAGGATGTTTTTCACCTGATAATGTTAGCACATGATGCTTTTAGGCTGATACAGAAGAGCCATACGACATGAATGGTTTCTCTTCGGGAACGTGGTTAGTTCGGTTGCACTTGAGCCACACCTAATTGCTTTGGGCCATGGTGCTCTAGTGTCTAGCTCTAACAATGTTCCTTGATGTTGCATTTGACCAAGCTCTAGTGATTTTTTTTCTCCTTTTTGATTTTTATTAATTAATTGAGAATGTTAAGTTTTTGGGTCTGTTTTTTCTCATAAACTACACCATCTCTCTTCTCTTAATGAAATGCAGAAACACCTTGCCCTCCGTGATGAGGTCTCTCAAGAAACAAAACTTCAGATCGATTCCTCTATGGACCCATGCATTCTGCCGTGGAAAACCTGGTTCGCTCCGGCGTTCAGTGCCGAGGGTGATGGCACCACACAGAGGCAATTCTTCTCGTCTTTTTCTTGTGTCGATTGATTGTTCCTTTGCCGAAGCGATGAGCACTGTCGTCGTGGTTCTTTGTTCCCGTCTTGCCATGAATGGTGGCCTTCCGCCGTTGTGTGTGGGTAACTGCCTGGATGGCCTCTCTCTATAAGCACAGAACAACGTGTTTCTTTTCGTATATACTATAAAGAAATCTTTGAGAGAGTGAATCAACCGCATCCTTTATCGATGATGATTTGGACAATGCATGGTCCAGATGCAAAAGCCGGAGGTCTTCATCTTTTTCTAAAAAAATCGATGATGATTTGGACACCCTGCAGGTACGTGTCCAACAGACCTGCATTGTCTTAGTTAGTCTTCAACCGCTTTGGAGAGACGGGAGGAGATTATCCACATAATTATTTACACGTTAATTATTTTTCTAATAATTTGGTACACATTAAATGTCGGTAGAGACACAACGTTAAATTATTCCAGCTGGCCAGCACGTGTTTGGGCGGTGGCGTAAATGTGGGTACTGTTAGCCGACGGGGACGTACTACCAGCTGCCCAATCAAGGTCGTCCATGCTACTAATTCGAGCCATCGCTTCCAGCCATCTTTCTCTAGCACGGTTGTCATGGCAGCATCCACCCTAGCGGACACCTTGCTCGACTCTTCCCACCCCATCGCTTCTGACTCTGGCGCGCTCGCGTCCATAGCCAACCGCAGCCAGCCGCGCCCTCCAACCCTCCTACCGGCGGCATTGTCTGGACCTGGCACGAGCGCGGTGTGTGCTCTCCACGGCCCAGACACAACCATCCAAGTCCAAGGTACTCAATTTGGTGAACAGTATAGTGATATCAAGTATGAAAGTTCTTCAACGTCTTTTTTATCAAAGGACCATATAGTGATCCGATATAGTAATATTTTCGCAAAACAAAAAATGATTTATGAAAAGCCACGATATATTTGTTTGTGTTTTCTTTTAAGACGGTCCCAAATTGATACGAGCCGTTCATTTGTAGCAATCCAATAGTTAGTAGTCCCTCCGTTTTTAAATATAAGTCATTTTGCTAGCAATGTAAATAGTGTTTGCACACAAACAAAAATAATACTTGCATCCAGCTTGACAAGGGGGGTGTCACGCCCTTCGTCTTGCTAGTTACAAAACTAAAAGCAAAAGATAGATAGTGATACAAATAAAGAAAGACAAATATAAAAAAGCAATTTTGGGGAGTTTGTATTGATCGAAGAATAGAACCCGGGGCCATAGGTTCACTAGAGGTATTTCTCTTGAAAAGAAGGCAAACGACATGATAACAAATTGCGGTTGGACAATTGTCAATAATAGCAACGAGTATGACTATGATCATTCATGGCGTAACTAATCCCATATAGGCAAGTAGATCGTTAATACAACTACATCTACTACTATTACTCCGCCACAAGACCGCTCCTCCAGCATGCATCTCAAAGTTTTGATATGTATATCCCGACGCTAGCTTCATCGCTTCCACTCCGTCGAGCCATCTTGCCAGATTGCACGGATTTTGATAGAAATTATATATATACACACACACACTCATCACTGAGGCTCAATACAACACACATCATATTACGCCAATTCTTCTTTCTAATCCTTTTACTTGGTATCTGTCGCAAGTTCCTGATCTATCTCCACCCTAGCTTCTGCGTAGCGCGGCCCCCATGGAGGTCGATGGGGTGGGGTAGGGGGGGGGGGCACTCATCCAATGACTGATATACGTTTTTGTTTTGTTTTTCATTCTAAGATAGATTTGCGCCGCCTGTCGTCTGTGGACCCTATGTGCGCCACACTGGCTTCGACTACACCGACCTCCAACTCATTCATCCCGTTGCATCCAAGGCGATCCAGCGTAGGTGCGTGTGGCCGGGGGTGCTCCGTCCGCCACTCACATCCAGTGAGCTTCCGTGTCCTGCTAAGAGCATCTCTAACAGGCGCGCCAAACTAGCACCGCGCCGCAAAATTCTCTTTTTTAACGCGCGCAACCGGAATAGCTGCTCCAGCGGGCGCGCGAAAATCGCGCGCGCGGGCCGAAACGTAATCGCGCGCCGCTTATTTGCTGCGCCCGCTCCCGCGCGCTGGACTCTCGCGCGCTCGCTCGCACCTCCCACCCCCCCTCCAGCCGCGCCGCCGCCGCCGACCGCGCCACCCGGCGACCGTTCCGGCGCTTCCCCGGCCTATCCTTGCCCCGCGCGCGCTTTCTCCGGCCCCCCTCTAGGCCCGCCGCCCCGCGCACGTGCTGGTCCGCCGACGAACAACGTCCGCGCGCTCGCTGCCGCTCGGCGCCCGCTAGGCGTTCGACAAAACGCCTAGAAGGTATGTATTGCTCAAAAGCCATGAATTTCGTGCATGTTGATTGTAGTTTTTTATTTATAGCATAGTATTCAACATTGTAGATGAGTTCGTCGTATGATTCTTCCGAAGAAGAATTTGATATGGAAGTGGAGGAGGATCTTGCAATGATCCTAGCTATGCATATTAATAAAAAACCGAAACACGGTGGTTCGGTTATGGGTCGGCAAAAAATTTGGAGGGATAGGGTCGATGCCCACAACAGATTGATCAGGCATTATTTTGCGGAGAATCCCACATACCCCGAGCCGTATTTTTGTCGCCGGTTTAGGATGAGCACCGAGTTGTTCAGGCGCATTGCAGAGAAACTAGCGAGCCATGACCGCTTTTTTCAGCAAAGGAGGAATGCCGCCGGAGAGCTCGGGCATAGCACTTTTCAGAAGGTGACAGCCGCTTCGCGTATGTTGGCATACAGTATACCGGCTGATCTAGTTGATAATCACTTGGCTATGGGTGAGAGCCAAGCCATCATGTGTGTCAAGCGCTTCGCTGTCGGAATTGTGCAAGTGTTTGGCGAGGAGTATTTGAGATCTCCCAACGCTGAAGACTGTTGGGTTTTGTAGTAATTTCAAAATTTTCCTACGCACACGCAAGATCATGGTGATGCATAGCAACGAGAGGGGGAGAGTGTGATCTACGTACCCTTGTAGATCGACAACGGAAGCGTTAACTTGGTCGATGTAGTCGTACGTCTTCACGGCCCGACCGATCAAGCACCGAAACTACGGCACCTCCGAGTTCTAGCACACGTTCAGCTCGGTGACGATCCCCGGACTCCGATCCAGCAAAGTGTCGGGGAAGAGTTCCGTCAGCACGACGGTGTGGTGACGATCTTGATGTACTACTGTCGCAGGGCTTCGCCTAAGCACCGCTACAATATTATCAAGGACTATGGTGGAAGGGGGCACCGCACACGGCTAAGAATATGATCACATGGATCAACTTGTGTGTCTAGGGGGTGCCCCTGCCTCCGTATATAAAGGCTCAAGGGAGGGGGGCCGGCCGGCCAGGAGAGGCGCGCCAGGAGGAGTCCTACTCCCTTCGGGAGTAGGACTCCCCCGCTTTCCTAGTTGGAATAGGATTCGCGGAGGGGGGAAAAGAGGAGAGAGAGGAGGAAGGGGGGCCGGCCCCCTCTCCTTGTCCTATTTGGACCAAGGGGGAGGGGCGCGCGGCCCATCTCTGGCCACCTCTCCTCTCTTCCACTAAGGCCCACTAAGGCCCATATACCTCCCGGGGGGTTCCGGTAACCTCCCGGTACTCCGGTAAAATCCCGATTTCACCCGGAACACTTCCGATATCCAAGTATAGGCTTCCAATATATCAATCTTTATGTCTCGACCATTTCGAGACTCCTCGTCATGTCCGTGATCACATTCGGGACTCCGAACAACCTTCGGTACATCAAAATGCATAAACTCATAATATAACTGTCATCGTAACCTTAAGCGTGCGGATCCTACGGGTTCGAGAACAATGTAGACATGACCGAGACACGTCTCCGGTCAATAACCAATAGCGGAACCTAGATGCTCATATTGGCTGCTACATATTCTACGAAGATCTTTTATCAGTCAGACCGCATAACAACATACGTTGTTCCCTTTGTCATCGGTATGTTACTTGCCCGAGATTCGATCATCGGTATCCTATACCTAGTTCAATCTCGTTACCGGCAAGTCTCTTTACTCGTTCTGTAATACATCATCCCGCAACTAACTCATTAGTTGCAATGCTTGCAAGGCTTAAGTGATGTGCATTACCGAGAGGGCCCAGAGATACCTCTCCGACAATCGGAGTGACAAATCTTAATCTCGAAATACGCCAACCCAACATGTACCTTTGGAGACACCTGTAGAGCTCCTTTATAATCACCCAGTTACGTTGTGACGTTTGGTAGCACACAAAGTGTTCCTCTGGCAAACGGGAGTTGCATAATCTCATAGTCATAGGAACATGTATAAGTCATGAAGAAAGCAATAGCAACATACTAAACGATCGGGTGCTAAGCTAATGGAATGGGTCATGTCAATCAGATCATTCAACTAATGATGTGATCCCGTTAATCAAATAACAACTCTTTGTCCATGGTTAGGAAACATAACCATCTTTGATTAACGAGCTAGTCAAGTAGAGGCATACTAGTGACACTCTGTTTGTCTATGTATTCACACATGTATTATGTTTCCGGTTAATACAATTCTAGCATGAATAATAAACTTTTATCATGATATAAGAAAATAAATAATAACTTTATTATTGCCTCTAGGGCATATTTCCTTCAGTCTCCCACTTGCACTAGAGTCAATAATCTAGATTACACAGTAATGATTCTAACACCCATGGAGCCTTGGTGCTGATCATGTTTTGCTCGTGGAAGAGGCTTAGTCAACGGGTCTGCAACATTCAGATATGTATGTATCTTGCAAATCTCTATGTCTCCTACCTGGACTAGATCCCGGATGGAATTGAAGCGTCTCTTGATGTGCTTGGTTCTCTTGTGAAATCTGGATTCCTTCGCCAAGGCAATTGCACCAGTATTGTCACAAAAGATTTTCATTGGACCCAATGCACTAGGTATGACACCTAGATCGGATATGAACTCCTTCATCCAGACTCCTTCGTTCGCTGCTTCCGAAGCAGCTATGTATTCCGCTTCACACGTAGTGTTGGGTTTCGTAGTAATTTCAAAAAATTTCCTACGCACACGCAAGATCATGTGATGCATAGCAACGAGAGGGGAGAGTGATGTCTACGTACCCACGCAGACCGACTGCGGAAGCGTTGACACAACGTAGAGGAAGTAGTCGTACGTCTTCACGATCCAACCGATCAAGCACCAAAACTACGGCACCTCCGAGTTCGAGCACACGTTCAGCTCGATGATGATCCCCGGGCTCCGATCCAGCAAAGTGTCGGGGAAGAGTTCCGTCAGCACGACGGCGTGGTGACGATCTTGATGTACTACAGCAGCAGGGCTTCGCCTAAACTCCGCTACAGTATTATCGAGGACTACGGTGGCTGGGGGCGCCACACACGGCTAAGGAATAGATCACGTGGATCAACTTGTGTCTTTCTGGGGTGCCCCTGCCTTCGTATATAAAGGACTAGAGGGGGGAGGCTGGCCGGCCAAGGGTGGCGTGCCAGGAGAGTCCTACTCCCTCTGGGAGTAGGACCCCCCCCCCCAATCCTAGTTGGAATAGGACTCCTTGAGGGGGGAAAGAGAGAGAGGGGGGCTGGCCACCTCTCCTAGTCCTAATAGGACTAGGGGAGGGGGGAGGCGCGCAGCCACCTTGGGCTGCTCCTTTCTCCTTTCCACTAAAGCCCACTAAGGCCCATATAGCTCCCGAGGGGTTCCGGTAACCTCCCGGTACTCCGATAAAATCCCGATTTCACCCGGAACACTTCCGATATCCAAACATAGGCTTCCAATATATCAATATTTATGTCTCGACCATTTCGAGACTCCTCGTCATGTCCGTGATCACATCCGGGACTCCGAACAACCTTCGGTATATCAAAATGCATAAACTCATAATATAACTGTCATCGTAACCTTAAGCGTGCGGACCCTACGGGTTCGAGAACAATGTAGACATGACTGAGACACGTCTCCGGTCAATAACCAATAGCGGGACCTGGATGCCCATATTGGCTCCTACATATTCTACGAAGATCTTTATCGGTCAGACCGCATAACAACATACGTTGTTCCCTTTGTCATCGGTATGTTACTTGCCCGAGATTCGATCGTCGGTATCCAATACCTAGTTCAATCTCGTTACCGGCAAGTCTCTTTACTCGTTCTGTGATACATCATCCCGCAACTAACTCATTAGTTGCAATGCTTGCAAGGCTTATGTGATGTGCATTACCGAGAGGGCCCAGAGATACCTCTCCGACAATCGGAGTGACAAAACCTAATCTCGAAATACGCCAACCCAACATGTACCTTTGGAGACACCTGTAGTACTCCTTTATAATCACTCAGTTACGTTGTGACGTTTGGTAGTACCCAAAGTGTTCCTCCGGTAAACGGGAGTTGCATAATCTCATAGTTATAGGAACATGTATAAGTCATGAAGAAAGCAATAGCAACATACTAAACGATCGGGTGCTAAGCTAATGGAATGGGTCAGTGTCAATCAGATCATTCTCTTAATGATGTGATCCCGTTAATCAAATAACAACTCATTGTTCATGGTTAGGAAACATAACCATCTTTGATTAACGAGCTAGTCAAGTAGAGGCATACTAGTGACACTTTGTTTGTCTATGTATTCACACATGTATTATGTTTCCGGTTAATACAATTCTAGCATGAATAATAAACCTTTATCATGATTATAAGGAAATAAATATAACTTTATTATTGCCTCTAGGGCATATTTCCTTCACGTAGATCCCGCCACGACGCTCTGTTTAGAACTGCACCAACTGACAGCTCCACCGTTTAATGTAAACACGTATCCGGTTTGCGATTTAGAATCGTCCGGATCAGTGTCAGAGCTTGCATAAACGTAACCGTTTACGATGAGCTCTTTGTCACCTCCATATACGAGAAACATATCCTTAGTCCTTTTCAGGTATTTCAGGATGTTCTTGACCGCTGTCCAGTGATCCACTCCTGGATTACTTTGGTACCTCCCTGCTAGACTTATAGCAAGGCACACATCAGGTCTGGTACACAACATTGCATACATGATAGAGCCTATGGCTGAAGCATAGGGAACATCTTTCATTTTCTCTCTATCTTCTGCAGTGGCCGGGCATTGAGTCTGACTCAACTTCACACCTTGTAACACAGGCAAGAACCCTTTCTTTGCTTGATCCATTTTGAACTTCTTCAAAATCTTGTCAAGGTATGTGCTTTGTGAAAGTCCAATTAAACGTCTTGATCTATCTCTATAGATCTTTATGCCTAATATGTAAGCAGCTTCACCGAGGTCTTTCATTGAAAAACTCTTATTCAAGTATCCCTTTATGCTATCCAGAAATTCTATATCATTTCCAATCAGTAATATGTCATCCACATATAATATCAGAAATGCTACAGAGCTCCCACTCACTTTCTTGTAAATACAGGCTTCTCCAAAAGTCTGTATAAAACCAAATGCTTTGATCACACTATCAAAGCGTTTATTCCAACTCCGAGAGGCTTGCACCAGTCCATAAATGGATCGCTGTAGCTTGCACACTTTGTTAGCTCCCTTTGGATCGAAAAAACCTTCCGGTTGCATCATATACAACTCTTCTTCCAGAAATCCATTCAGGAATGCAGTTTTGACATCCATCTGCCAAATTTCATAATCAGAAAATACAGCAATTGCTAACATGATTCGGACAGACTTAAGCATCACTACGAGTGAGAAGGTCTCATCGTAGTCAACCCCTTGAACTTGCCAAAACCCTTTTGCGACAAGTCGAGCTTTGTAGACAGTAATATTACCATCGGCGTCAGTCTTCTTCTTGAAGATCCATTTATTCTCAATTGCTTGCCGATCATTGGGCAAGTCAACCAAAGTCCACACTTTGTTCTCATACATGTATCCCATCTCAGATTTCATGGCTTCAAACCATTTTGCAGAATCTGGGCTCACCATCGCTTCTTCATAGTTCGTAGGTTCATCATGATCTAGTAGCATGACTTCCAGAACTGGATTACCGTACCACTCTGGCGCGGATCTCACTCTGGTTGATCTACGAGGTTCAGTAGTATCTTGTTCTGAAGTTTCATGATCATTATCATTAGCTTCCTCACTAATTGGTGTAGGTGTCACAGAAACAGTTTTCTGTGATGCACTACTTTCCAATAAGGAGCAGGTACAGTTACCTCGTCAAGTTCTAGTTTCCTCCCACTCACTTCTTTCGAGAGAAACTCCTTCTCTAGAAAGTTTCTGAACTTAGCAACAAAAGTCTTGCCTTCGGATCTGTGATAGAAGGTGTATCCAATAGTCTCCTTTGGATATCCTATGAAGACACATTTCTCCGATTTTGGTTCGAGCTTATCAGGTTGAAACTTTTTCACATAAGTATCGCAGCCCCAAACTTTCAGAAACAACAACTTTGGTTTCTTGCCAAACCATAGTTCATAAGGCATCGTCTCAACGGATTTTGATGGTGCCCTATTTAACGTGAATGCGGCCGTCTCCAAAGCATAACCCCAAAACGATAGCGGTAAATCAGTAAGAGACATCATAGATCGCACCATATCTAGTAAAGTACGATTACGACGTTCGGACACACCATTACGCTGTGGTGTTCCGGGTGACGTGAGTTGCGAAACTATTCCGCATTGTTTCAAATGTACACCAAACTCGTAACTCAAATATTCTCCTCCACGATCAGATCGTAGAAACTTTATTTTCTTTTTACGATGATTTTCAACTTCACTCTGAAATTCTTTGAACTTTTCAAACGTTTCAGACTTATGTTTCATTAAGTAGATATACCCATATCTGCTTAAGTCATCTGTGAAGGTGAGAAAATAACGATATTTGCCACGAGCCTCAATATTCATTGGACCACATACATCTGTACGTATGATTTCCAACAAATCTGTTGCTCTCTCCATAGTACCGGAGAACGGCGTTTTAGTCATCTTGCCCATGAGGCACGGTTCGCAAGTACCAAGTGATTCATAATCAAGTGGTTCCAAAAGTCCATCAGTATGGAGTTTCTTCATGCGCTTTACACCGATATGACCTAAACGGCAGTGCCACAAATAAGTTGCACTATCATTATCAACTCTGCATCTTTTGGCTTCAACATTATGAATATGTGTGTTACTACTATCGAGATTCAATAAGAATAGACCACTCTTCAAGGGTGCATGACCATAAAAGATATTACTCATATAAATAGAACAACCATTATTCTCTGATTTAAATGAATAACCATCTCGCATCAAACAAGATCCAGATATAATGTTCATGCTTAACGCTGGCACCAAATAACAATTATTTAGGTCTAATATTAATCCCGAAGGTAGATGTAGAGGTAGCGTGCCGACCGCAATCACATCGACTTTGGAACCGTTTCCCACGCGCATCGTCACCTCGTCCTTAGCCAATCTTCGCTTAATCCGTAGTCCCTATTTCGAGTTGCAAATATTAGCAATAGAACCAGTATCAAATACCCAGGTGCTACTGCGAGCGTTAGTAAGGTACACATCAATAACATGTATATCACATATACCTTTGTTCACCTTGCCATCCTTCTTATCCGCCAAATACTTGGGGCAGTTCCGCTTCCAGTGACCAGTCTGCTTGCTGTTCTTCTTGAAGTTCCCCTTCTTCTTCCCTTTGCCCTTTTTCTTGAAACTAGTGGTCTTGTTGACCATGAACACTTGATGCTCCTTTTTGATTTCTACCTCCGCAGCTTTCAGCATTGCGAAGAGCTCAGGAATAGTCTTATTCATCCCTTGCATATTATAGTTCATCACGAAGCTCTTGTAGCTTGGTGGCAGTGATTGGAGAATTCTGTCAATGACGCAATCATCTGGAAGATTAACTCCCATTTGAATCAAGTGATTATTATACCCAGACATTTTGAGTATATGCTCACTGACAGAACTGTTCTCCTCCATCTTGCAGCTATAGAACTTATTGGAGACTTCATATCTCTCAATCCGGGCATTTGCTGGAAATATTAACTTCAACTCCTGGAACATCTCATATGCTCCATGACGTTCAAAACGTCGTTGAAGTCCCGGTTCTAAGCCGTAAAGCATGGCACACTGAACTATCGAGTAGTCATCAGCTTTGCTCTGCCAGACGTTCACAACATCTGGTGTTGCTCCAGCAGCAGGCCTGGCACCCAGCGGTGCTTCCAGGACGTAATTCTTCTGTGCAGCAATGAGGATAATCCTCAAGTTACGGACCCAGTCCGTGTAATTGCTACCATCATCTTTCAACTTTGCTTTCTCAAGGAACGCATTAAAATTCAACGGAACAACAGCACGGGCCATTTATCTACAATCATACATAAACAAGCAAGATACTATCAGGTACTAAGTTCATGATAAATTTAAGTTCAATTAATCATATTACTTAAAGAACTCCCACTTAGATAGACATCCCTCTAATCCTCTAAGTGATTACGTGATCCAAATCAACTAAACCATGTCCGATCATCACGTGAGATGGAGTAGTTTCATTGGTGAACATCACTATGTTGATCATATCTACTATATGATTCACGCTCGACCTTTCGGTCTCCGTGTTCCGAGGCCATATCTGTATATGCTTGGCTCGTCAAGTATAACCTGAGTATTCCGCGTGTGCAACTGTTTTGCACCCGTTGTATTTGAACGTAGAGCCTATCACACCCAATCATCACGTGGTGTCTCAGCACGAAGAACTTTCGCAATGGTGCATACTCAGGGAGAACACTTCTTGATAATTAGTGAGAGATCATCTTATAATGCTACCGTCAATCAAAGCAAGATAAGATGCATAAAAGATAAACATCACATGCAATCAATATAAGTGATATGATATGCCCATAATCATCTTGTGCTTGTGATCTCCATCTCCGAAGCACCGTCATGATCACCATCGTCACCGGCGCGACACCTTGATCTCCATCGTAGCATCGTTGTCGTCTCACCAATCTTATGCTTCCACGACTATCGCTACCGCTTAGTGATAAAGTAAAGCATTACAGCGCGATTGCATTGCATACAATAAAGCGACAACCATATGGCTCCTGCCAGTTGCCGATAACTCGGTTACAAAACATGATCATCTCATACAATAAAATTTAGCATCATGTCTTGACCATATCACATCACAACATGCCCTGCAAAAACAAGTTAGACGTCCTCTACTTTGTTGTTGCATGTTTTACGTGGCTGCTACGGGCTTAAGCAAGAACCAATCTTACCTACGCATCAAAACCACAATGATAGTTTGTCAAGTTGGTGCTGTTTTAACCATCACAAGGACCGGGCGTAGCCACACTCGGTTCAACTAAAGTTGGAGAAACTGTCACCCGCAAGCCACCTATGTGCAAAGCACGTCGGGAGAACCGGTCTCGCGTAAGCGTACGCGTAATGTCGGTCCGGGCCGCTTCGTCCAACAATACCGCCGAACCAAAGTATGACATGCTGGTAAGCAGTATGACTTATATCGCCCACAACTCACTTGTGTTCTACTCGTGCATATAACATCAACATATAAAACATGGCTCGGATGCCACTGTTGGGTTTCGTAGTAATTTCAAAATTTTCCTACGCACACGCAAGATCATGGTGATGCATAGAAACGAGAGGGGGAGAGTGTGATCTACGTACCCTTGTAGATCGACAACGGAAGCGTTAACTTGGTTGATGTAGTCGTACGTCTTCACGGCCCGACCGATCAAGCACCGAAACTACGGCACCTCCGAATTCTAGCACACGTTCAGCTCGATGACGATCCCCGGACTCCGATCCAGCAACGTGTCGGGGAAGAGTTCCGTCAGCACGACGGTGTGGTGACGATCTTGATGTACTACTGTCGCAGGGCTTTGCCTAAGCACCGCTACAATATTATCGAGGACTATGGTGGAAGGGGGCACCGCACACGGCTAAGAATATGATCACATGGATCAACTTGTGTGTCTAGGGGGTGCCCATGCCTCCGTATATAAAGGCTCAAGGGAGGGGGGCTGGCCGGCCAGGAGAGGCGCGCCAGGAGGAGTCCTACTCCCTCCGGGAGTAGGACTCCCCCCTTTCCTAGTTGGAATAAGATTCGCGGAGGCGGGAAAAGAGGAGAGAGAGGAGGAAGGGGGGTCGGCCCCCTCTCCTTGTCCTATTCGGACCAAGGGGGGGAGGGGCGCGTGGCCCATCTCTGGCCAGCTCTCCTCTCTTCCACTAAGGCCCACTAAGGCCCATATACCTCCCGGGGGGTTCCGGTAAGCTCCCGGTACTCCGGTAAAATCCCGATTTCACCCGGAACACTTCCGATATCCAAACATAGGCTTCCAATATATCAATATTTATGTCTCGACCATTTCGAGACTCCTCGTCATGTCCGTGATCACATCCGGGACTCCAAACATCAAAATGCATAAACTCATAATATAACTGTCATCGTAACCTTAAGCGTGCGGACCCTACGGGTTCGAGAACAATGTAGACATGACCGAGACATGTCTCCGGTCAATAACCAATAGCGGAACCTGGATGCTCATATTGGCTCCTACATATTCTATGAAAATCTTTTACCGGTCAGACCGCATAACAACATACGTTGTTCCCTTTGTCATCGGTATGTTACTTGCCCGAGATTCGATCGTCGGTATCCTATACCTAGTTCAATCTCGTTACCGGCAAGTCTCTTTACTCGTTCTGTAATACATCATCCCGCAACTAACTCATTAGTTGCAATGCTTGCAAGGCTTAAGTGATGTGCATTACCGAGAGGGCCCAGAGATACCTCTCCGACAATCGGAGTGACAAATCCTAATCTCGAAATACGCCAACCCAACATGTACCTTTGGAGACACCTGTAGAGCTCCTTTATAATCACCCAGTTATGTTGTGACGTTTGGTAGCACACAAAGTGTTCCTCTGGCAAACGGGAGTTGCATAATCTCATAGTCATAGGAACATGTATAAGTCATGAAGAAAGCAATAGCAACATACTAAACGATCGGGTGCTAAGCTAATGGAATGGGTCATGTCAATCAGATCATTCAACTAATGATGTGATCCCATTAATCAAATAACAACTCTTTGTCCATGGTTAGGAAACATAACCATCTTTGATTAACGAGCTAGTCAAGTAGAGGCATACTAGTGACACTCTGTTTGTCTATGTATTCACACATGTATTATGTTTCCGGTTAATACAATTCTAGCATGAATAATAAACTTTTATCATGATATAAGGAAATAAATAATAACTTTATTATTGCCTCTAGGGCATATTTCCTTCAAAGACGTCGCAAGGCTTTTAGCGATGAACAAAGCTCGCGGCTTTCCTGGCATGCTTGGCTCAATAGATTGCATGCATTGGACTTGGAAGAATTGTCCAAAGGCATGGCATGGGCAATTCCATGGCCAAAAAAAGGGTTCCACTATAATCCTTGAAGCGGTGGCCGATCAAGAGACTTGGATTTGGCATGCATTCTTTGGAATGCCTGGATCTTTGAATGACATCAATTTTGTCAACCAGTCACCACTGATGAGTAAGATTGTAAATGGGGAGTTGCCACCGGTGCAGTTTGTAGCAAATGGCCGTACATACAACTATGGCTATTATCTAGCGGATGGCATCTATCCAAAGTGATAAACCTTTGTCAAGCTGTTGAAAAAGCCAGAAGGTAGTGTAGAAAATTTATAGGTCCGTCCCTAGGATGACGGTTGGTTGTTTAGGTCTGGCGATAGAGTCGATCTAGGTTTTTCGTGCGCCGCCGCCTGTGTGCCAGTCCGCCACCGCGATCCGGTCCCCGACCTCCGTCCTTTCCCTCCCCCCGCCGTGGGTGGTTCTGTGATCATCTCCCCTCGTCGTAACCCATCCATCAAAGGCCTTTCACATGAGCTAGGGCGTGTGATCGTACACCACTTTAAACCCTAGTTTGTCTTGGTCTGATCTTGGGTTGAGCGGCCATGGAGAAGGTAGAAGGTCTGCTGCAGAATCTCAAGCTGTCCGAGAAGGAAAAGAAGAGCATCAAGATCGGCTGGAAGGGGGCGGGGAAGATGGGAGTTGTGGAGCCGCAGGCCCTGGCAAAACTTCTGTCAGAGAAACCGGTGTTCGTGGAAGCGATGGCGGAGACCCTGGTAGGATCTTGTGTCCGATCAAAGGCCTGGATTGTAAGGAGGTGGGGGACAATACGTTCATGTTTACCTTTGGCCAGGAATCAGGGAAGAGGATGGCTTTGGAGGGCGGCCCTTGGGAGTTTGGCAATGATCTGTTGGTTCTTGAAGATTTCGATCCGAAAAACGTATTGAGGATTATCGTTTTGATACGATCCTGATCTGGGTGAGGATCCTGCGTCTCCCCCTCGGTATGATGAATAGGGAGGTGGGGGAAACCATTGGCTCAGAGATTGGTGAGGTTGTGGATGTTGAAGCTCGGGCAGATGGGCGTGCGGTGGGGAAGTTTCTGGGGGTGAAGGTTAAGCTAAATATAAAGTTGCCGTTGATGCGGGGTCTCACTTTGGATGTTGATGGGGGGAAGGCAGAGGCGACTAGTAGTGTTGAGGTGTCGGGAAAGCCAGTGGTGGAGGAGGAGGAGGGAAAGAACTGGTGCCCACTGGAATATGAATTTCTGCCTGATTTCTGCTATGTGTGTGGTATCCTGGGTCATATCGATAAAGCATGCTCTCGAAAGCTGAAGAGGGGTGAGAAGCAACAATTTGGGCTATGGCTCAGAGCTTTTATTCCACGCCGTTATGGTGAGTCTGGTGGGAAATGGATGGGGCCTAGAGCAAATACCAGCGGTCGCAGTTTTGGGAATTGGAGGGAGGATGCTCGCCATGGTAAGTCGCGTTCTGCAAGTGACGCACCGTCATGGAGGAAGGGGAAGAAGAGCTGGGGGAGATTGCTGTTGATGAAGAGAAGGGGCAGGGGGTGACAAACCCTCTAAAATTGGGGGATAGAGAGGCTACGGATAAGGGTGCCTCCCGGGGGGGTGAATAAACAATGGACCTTTTCTAGGGACCCACTGGGGCACCATGAGGAGGAAGAAGGTGGGGGGAGGAGGCACGGTTTGTCGGAATTAGGGGAGGCAGGGATGGAAAAGCACATCAGTGGGCAGAGAGAG